>NW_006159784.1:1678587-1715129 GCF_000334495.1 Tupaia belangeri chinensis
GCTCTCCTGAGTCAGAGGTAAAGAGAAGGAGTTACATGTACTGGCAGGAATTACACATCAATCTGGGTTGCTCATATCTTGCAGATGGTCATCACCTATCATATGCATTTACACAGAGAAAAGGTCAAGTTGCTGCTGTAATTGGCTACTTTACAGATAAAGTTGATGGACATTTAGATATTTGTGGAGTGGGCCGGGGAGAAGGAGATCAGAATCATATCTTCTAAGATTGAGATCAAAACCTAATGGCTAAACCAAGTCAGGGTTGGGGAAAGAGAAAGAAAGAGGGACAGAGACAGATAGAGAAAGACAGGTACCTGTAGCAGGGTCTTTATACTGCAATCTTCCCTTGAGAGGGACAGAGACAGATAAAGACATGTGCCTGCAGCAGGGTCTTTATACTGCAATCTTCCCTGGCCTCAGCCTGCTTGGGTCATAGGTGAACACTCATGGAACACTCAGGAAGACCTCAGGGCTCGAAATCGGGACCTTCTCACGCGGGTCCAATTATCTTGTCACCTTGCCACTTTCTGGTCCAAAGAGTGGATTTTCTTTATCTGAGGACAATTAATACCTTTTTAAAAAAATTCTTTTATTTATTTATTTTTTTGTGGAGAAGTTTTTGCTATATCGTGCGTGCACTTGCCAGACAGACAGAGAGAGACAGAGAGACAGAAGGTGAGAAATCACCCCTCAGGGAGGATGGCCATGCCACAATCCCTTTCCCTCCATTCTCCTCTCAGGATCTTGGGCGTGCATGCACACGCACCCAGCGTGAGTTTAAACCACCAGGTCTGGGACTCAAACCACAGTTGACTACATGGGAGTCCAGCGACATAGCCATTATGCCAACTGCTGGTCAAAGGACAATTAATATCTGAAAACAACTCTTAATGTTAGTTCCCTTAAAATAGAGTCCAAAATGTCATGTGAAAAGAGATTTGAGTGAGACGTGAAAGAGAAAATTTTGAAAAGAAACTTGTATAAATATAGGTTATAATTGCAACTATATGTTAATTCTTAAAATGATTATTCTGAGTGAATCAAGTATGGCTTTGTTGAGGGCAGAATTTTCTGACAAAACTGAATGATGGCCTTTGCATTTGATTTTCTCAGCTCACTCCCAAGGACTGTTCTTTGTTCTTTGCTATTTAAATCACCCCCATTGAAGCACCTGTCCTGGCATCATTCTTGGCAGTTTTCCACTCTTCTACGATTAATTGGTCTAATTTGGACAGACCTTCATTTGTCAGTGGCTTGGCATTTGATTCATGTGTTTCTCTAGCTCCCTTATCATTGACTTCATGAAATCTGTACTCTGTGTGTAGGCCATAACTAAAAAATATAATTAGTTTAAAAATCAATCCCTATGCTCTAGTGTATATCAAGGATTACATGGGAATGGATGCCTTAAAATGCTTCTGAAGTGTCCTAAGAATTCTAAAATAGTTGTTTTCTTGACTAGTGTAAATACTAGTCTTATAATCATGTTTTTTTTTTGCCATTAATTTTCTTAGCAAAGGCTTGCTCTGTGGCATAAAAGATGTGTCAACCCAATCTTTCAGAGCAGTATCACCAAAATTAAATTAGTGACTTTTTTAGTATAAGATATTATTTTGACTGAAATGTCTGGGTGTTTCAAGAAAAAGTTTTTCCTCTCTTCAGATTACTGCCTCTCTTCTCCAGTTTTTGGTGTAGATGTGACTGTAATAAATGGCATTTCTTGTTTATTTTAATATTTGTGAAATCTGTCAGAAATTCCAAGTGTCCTGTGATCAGTCTGGTAGACAAATATAATAATGCTGCTTTATTTTTATAATCAGTCTGTCTCAAAGATTTCATTTCTCTTTTGGAGAGATGCATAGTTCCCGGGGAAGGGAATATTGGAATCCCAGTTCCCATTCATTAGCAAGCCTGTTCATCTGTCTCTGTTGCATGCCTCATGGGGGCTGCCAAAGTGGAAGAAGGCAGCAGAGGCCTCAGTGGAGCAAAACATTCAGCTTATTAATGCTAAAACTGCTCAGAATAAAAGCCATTTGTGAGTTGAGACAGCACGGAGGAATACTGAATTGAGAGTCAAAGAGCCCCTCTTTTCTTAATAAACAGGGTACCCTATTCCACCACTTGGATGACACTATCAGCTCTCCTGACCTTCTCCCTCTTCTTGCCTCCCCTGCTAGTTCACTCTCCACCTCTATTCCTTGCCTACTTTCCAAGCACTGGGGAACAAACTGGCCATCCTTGCTGCTGTATGTGCTCATAAATGGACAGTGTTGGCCTTACCTGGAGCCTGCTCTCTGTACCTTCCTTCAAAGAGCTGGAGCTCCTATGGTACCCTTTCCTTGTTTCTAGAGAGCATGCTCTCTGGGTGAGGGTCCTTGACTTGGAATGTTATCACTGGAAGCATCTGCATCTCCTCTCAGTTGGGCTGTTCTTCACAGTCTTGACTCTGTGATGCTGTTGATACTTCCATCTCCAACCCCAGCAAATTAAAGCCAGTCAATGGCTTCCCATGGCTCTTACCCCAACCACAGACTAAAACCCTTGACATAAGGCCCTTGACACAAGGCTCCCTGTCCAGCTTTAGTGAGAGCCTTGTATTAGTCAGCTCAGACTCCTACAACATGCCTCAGACGAGGGACTTAAACAACAGACATTTATTTCCCGCAGTTTGAAAGCTAGAAGCCTGAGATCAAAAGGTCAGCAGGGTTGGTTTCTTCTGAGGCATCACTCCTTGATTTGCAAATGGCTTCCTTCTTGCTGTGTCATCCCATGGCCTTTTCTCTGTGGATGTGCACTGGCCTGGTATCTCTATCTCTTCTTAAAAGGACACCAGACCAATAGGTTAGATTAGAGCCTTACCCTTAAGATCTCATTTAACTTTAATTTCCTCCTAAGGTGTCATCTTCAAATGTAGTCATATTGGGGGTTAGGGCTTCAACATATGAATTTCAAGGGGGATACTTTAATCCCTAACACCCCTTTATTGCTTCACTTAGGTTCCTTCAAGGGACCATTATTAGCTCATTTTTAAACCATTACTACCCACCACCTGGGTTTGGTACATGTTGTTTCATGTGCTCATAATGCCTTTCTGCCTTATTCTAATATTGTACCTGTTTCTACACACCCAGTCCCTTTACCAAGTTAATATTAGGTTGTCAGGAAAGTTGTGAAGTATTTTTCTATGTTTTTCTGTGCAAAAATGTGTTGTGGCTTTCCTGATGATTTGGTATCTTTTTTTATCTTTTAGAGCTCCCTGGGCAAGCCCATCCTTTCCTCTCTGACATCACTAATCCTCCCTTGAAACAAGACTCAAAATCGTAATTTTTGATTTAATTGTGTGATCATTCATTTGAGGGAAAGCGGAACACCTTACCTCTCTTAAAATTAACATCTGGCACATAGCAGATAATTCAACAAATATTTGTCGACTGAATCAATAAATGAATCAGCTTCAGCTTGAAATTGAGAAGCCATATTCTACTTCCCCCCTGCACACCCTCTAAAAGTTTATCATTCCTCAAAAATGTTTTGGTTAGGCTGAACGTAGCTAGCGATGATTTCTTTGAAAGGGATCTGATTTCTCTGAGGCTTTTGGAAACTCCAGACTTGAGATGTTCTTCCCCTAAGCAAATGAACAGTGTGCTAATCGGCCCTTGAATATTAGCTTTAACCATCTGTACCTGCCAGAAGTCACCAAGAAATGAAAGTGATTAGGTGGTGTTTAATAGTCCTTGTTAATCTCTGCTTAACAAGATGTTAATGCAATGACACAACTCTAAACATTATTTCTTGCAGGACTTTTACCAGTTGTTGACAAAGGGGTATTCAAAGTAATAGAATGAAGATGCAGAGGGGTAAAATTTTGATATAATAAACCAATGTGTTTTTATTTTCCCCTTCTTGCAGTCATCTCCCTCAAGGTTTTCACCCTAGGGAAGAAAAAAGCAGATACTGCCTGGTGCAGAGGTATTGTGGGTCAGTATTGAGTCCAGAGGCTGGATATCTTGGTCTCTTTAGTGAGGCAATTATCTTGAAAACCAAGCTTTGTGAAGGGTGAAAAAGGATTGCTGAATTCCAAGGTTCTCCCTTTAATGTATCAGGAGCCCAGCCTGGTGGCCTCGATCAGCCCATTCCAGACAAGACCATAACTAAAAGGTTTGAAATTTAGTCTTGGAAACCTTGGAAGGGTTTTAAGGAGTAAAATGGCAGTTAGTTCTATGGTGTTGCCCCTGGGGAAATAGCATTTGTTGTATTGCACTAAGGTTCAACATACAGGCCTGGTTATACTCTGAGAATGAAAAAGGGATAACCCCCCACTGGGATATAGTCCTGGTAAAGCAGCAGGTTCTTCTTGCCATTAGCCAGACCTCTGACTCTGAGTTTTCTCAAGCCTTGCTATTGCCATAACCTTCCATGGCCAGAGAGTGACTCTGCTTTGATTAGGCTCCTTGCCCTTTCCCAGCAGCCCCAACTGCCCCAACATTGCTTGGCTTCTACTTAGGAGGTAGCTAAGCTAGATCGCAGTACCTCTTACTTGTAACTTCTATTATATAATGGCTTATGCATTCATTGACAACAATCTCAGGCCCCTACTTCTTCCTGGAAGCCTTCCTGAACCACTTCAGCCTCTACTGATCTTTCTCATGATGAGCCATCCTAGATTTTTCTCAGTTGGGAGCACATATTGTCTCTCACCTATACTTGGAATTTCCTGAGATCAGGGACCTTGCATCCTCATGCATCTTCAGTCCTCCTTACTTGGCTGGGGATACAACGACTAGATACTGCTTGATAGGTTGATGGATGTAAGTTTCCTGACAGTCGCTACTGCTACTGCTCCGAGAATGAAGAAAATGCAACCAAACCATGATCCTCAGGAAGTTATCTCATCTCTACTGTCTTAACTTTCTTTCTAAGATGCACCCCCAAATTCCTGATTCTTACGGTACACATAACTTCTCCCAGTTATTCCAACACTTATCTTGGTGTTTCTGTGAAGTGATTTTGCAGAAGTAGCTAATCTGATAACCTTAAAATAGGGAGATTTTTCTGTATGGGTTTAACAAAGTCACATGATCCTTTAAATCTGGGTCTAGAGGTCAGAGTCAGAGAAAATCAGAAAGGCATTTGACAAGGGAAACATTCTCTGGCACTGGCTTTGAAATGGAAGGAACCACATGGCAGGGAGTGTGGGCAGACTCTGGAAGCTAAGAGGGAGCAAGGCAATGGGGATCAGAATGAGTTGACAGGTAAATTTCTCCCAAGAGACTCTAGAAAAGAACTCAGCCTGGCCTACACCTTGAGACCCTGAACAGAGGGTCTCTGATCTACAGAACTGGGTCTGTGCTAGTAAGTATGTGCTATTTTGGACTGGTTCCATAACCTGGCAGTTAAAGTAGCCGATCCCACAGACCTGACTTCATAGTTTGAGTCTCAGACCTGGTAGGTTAAAAAACACACCAGACATGTGGCATGTGTGCCCAAAATCTTGAAAGGAGGGAGAAATGGAGGAGAAGGGATTGCAGGTGAACCATTCCCCACAGGGGTGTTTTGGTGTCTTTCCCTCTTCTTTCTCTGTCTCACTGTATCTCTCTGGTGAGTGCATGTGCCCACTAGCTAAATTGCTAAGTTTGCAATAATTTGTTATGCACCAGTAGGAAACTACCAAATTACCTACATACTGATAACGGGGCTCTAAGGTAAACACATGTACTCTGTTAGACATAACTTCTAAGATGGGTCCAGTATTTAGAAACCTTTTTGATGGGCTGGCAGGTGGCATGGTGGTTGAGGTGCTGGACTCCCACGTGGCCTTCCGTGGTTTGAGTCCTAGACCTGGAGGCTTGCTTTCTCACTTTCTCTTTTTTTTCTCTCTCTCTTGCTCTGCCTCCCTCTGGTCAAATTAAAAGATAAATAATAATAACAAATAAAATAAAATTATCTTTTTTTTTAGAGGTTTTTGCTATAGGGCGCATGCGCTCGCCAGACAGACAGAGAGAGACAGAGCAATAGAAAGTGAGAAATCACTCCCCAGGGGGGATGGCCACACCGCAATCTCTTCTCCTCCATTCTCCTCTCGGGATCTTGGGCATGCACGCACATGTGCCCGGCGTGAGTTTTAAGCCACCGAGTCCGGGACGGGACCCGTGGCCGTGGTCGACTACATTGGAGTCCAGCGACATAGCCATTACAGTAACTGCTGGTCCCCAAATAAATAAATCTCAAAAAAAAAAGAAAAAAAAGAAACCCCTCTTTGAATTCTTATCTTCCAAGAACTGTACCTTTGAACTAGTCAATCACTGATTCACCATCCATTTTTTTTCTTAAGTTTTAAAAAATTTATTTTAAGAAAGAGAAAGAAAGACAAGCACTCTCAGCAGCATCCCATACCATGCTCCCCCACCTCAGCCTTCCCAGTCAGCCAAGATCATGGACACATGTGCCTGATATGTACCAGTCAGTAAGGAACCAAACCCGGAATCTTCTGTGTGGCTCTAGCATAGCTTGAGCATCACGCCACTGCTGTGCCACTGCGCCGGCACTCACCAACCATTTACCAGTCTCTCTCTCAGTGCTAATGAGCAGGAAGTTGGCCACGCTCGAGAGCACCATGAAATCTAAAATTTTTGTTTGAGGGATTCAGTATTTACAGGTTTGAGCCCCACCAATTAGATTTTTGGAATCCTGGATACCTCAATCATCCACGAGTATAACAGTATCGGATTGATCTTGTAATTATAATCCTTTTGGTAGCTCTTTTTCCCCCTAACCTGGTATGTAGTAGGTGCTAAATAAAGGTTTGGTGAACAGGTTAAGGTCTGGGAAACTTTGCTGTTTGTCAGAGCTTTGTTCACCAGAGAAAAACTACCTATAATCTTCATCACTGAGCTGCAAATAGAGAAAAAGTAGGGGCAGGGACAAGGATCCAGCTCTAGTGTTGAAAGCAAGTCTGGATAAGAGATGTTTTGGGCTAACGAACCTCACCATTTTCTGACTTCTGGGTTTCTGCCAGTTTAGAAACTTGACAAGATGTCCTGCTGTACTTACTAGTATAAGAGATGCTCTGGCAGGCAGCGGGCTGCTTAGATGTCTCATCCCCTTGCTTTATGTGTCTCGGGGGAGGCTGGGTAGTTGGAGAGCCATGGTGTCATGAGAATGTGGCAGACAGGGAGCAGGAGGTGAGGCTACAGGCTCAAGTCGCTGTTGTACTTCTTAAATGTCTAACTGGCTATGAAACCAAAGGCATGCCAAAATGCAAGGCAGGCCCAGTTGGGCATGATGAGGTTCATCGTACTTGTAGAGAAAGGCCATTCTCTTTCTCTAATGAAGGGGAAAAAAATCCACTCTACCTTAGAAATAAAACATTCCACACAGGGTGTTCGGTCAGAATTGAAGTCATTTGGCTTTTATACATTATATTTGACTTTATATATTATAATATTTTGAAAGACATGATATACTCAGCAGACACAAAGCTTTCTGGGAAATTTATGGGTCTACTTTATATAGGCTGCTATTCAGAAGGATTAAATATCATGTTAAAGTGGCAGCTGCGTATTTTCTATATTTAAAAGACAACTGATGGTTGTCATTACTTTTCAAGTTCAAGTTTGTCTTGGCAGGGGTGACAAAGGAGTTGCCTTGGTGATTGAAGGTTGTTATTAGAGGACGGAGACTTCTGTAGAAGCAGACTGTTCTCCTTCTCCTTCCTGGGCCTGAGGTTTTCCCCATTATCAAATCTCTTGCAAGATTACTTCCTCCAGGAAGCCCACTTTGACTGGCTTTACTTTGCTCTAATTTAGCAGTTCTTCAGATTTAACTTAGTGATTCATTTATGAAGTATTTATGAAACTCAAAATGTGCATGTTATTGTTTGGACTACAGCTATCAGGATGCTGGCTCCCCCTTTCAAGGAGCTTAATATGTATCTAGTTGAGGCATCAAAGAGTAGAGGTAGAACCTTGCAGAAGGAAGCCTAAAAATATCTCTTGATGAGGGATGAGGGCTAGTGGCTATTTATGAAGTGAGCTAGTTTTTGGTTCTAGAATATTTAATAGAAGGGTTGGATTTCACTTTAGAATGTCTACAATCTCCATCTTCATAGTGTGGCATCTGGATGGACCAGCAACATCAGCATCAGCTGAGAAAGCACTGGGGCACACTCACACCAGTCAGACTAGAATCTGCATTCTAAGCAGATCGCTCTGAGACCTATGCCCAATGGTAGCATGAAAAAGTCCTGTTAGGTCATTGGGAAAGTCATGACGTATTTTTCTATGATTTTCAATGCAAAAATGCATTATGACTTTTCTGATGACCCAATAAAATACTTGGAGAGGATTCTTTAACTCAAAAACATAAGGAAAGGGTCAGGCAGTGGCATAGTGGTTAACATCACTGGACTCACATGAAATGGATCCTGAGTTTCTATTCTGAGACCTCCCTGAGCATGCTGGGCATATGGATACCTATGATCCAGGCCAGCTGGGACAGAGGGTGGATTATGGCATGAAGGTCCTGTTGGGGGTACCTATCTCTCTGCATCTATCTCTTTATCTCTCTCCCCTCTTTTTGTCCCTCTCTCTCATGGAATAAGTAGATGAATAAACTTTATTTTTTTAAAGACTAGAAAGGAATTAATTGGGAATGACTAAATTTACTAGATATGGTAAGACCTCTTAATCACTTCCTATGTTGTTGTAGCAGGTGGGAATTTATTCCATGACACTCAGGTATACGAAACTTCTTATTACTCTATCTTTAAAAAGAAATTCAAATCTAGTTCAAATCCCATATTTGCAAGAGGGCAAAATTTTGATTTCATGAATATTTGATGGGGTAGGCTCTGTTTCTCCATGTATCAAAATCAAGGGGCTTATGAGTTTTCCATAATATTATGCATTTGGTTTTTTTATTCAGAGTGCTTTCTATTATTTCTTCTGTACCTCATTCTGGGGTCAAGTCTGGCCAGAGAGCCAGGACCAGCCAGTCAATTGGTCAGGCTTTTTATTTCGTCTCTATTCCTCCTAAGTCACCATTAGGAGTATATAATTATTCTCACTTTTCAGGACACCCTAAGTTAACTTACTACTGGGATCTGAGCCAGTATCTGACCCAAGGTCCATGTTCTTTTCAAAGCAGAGATGGGCTTGTAAAAGAGGATGTGTTCCAGCTGGGAGGAGGTGTTAGGTCAAAGGTGAGGAGGGAAGAAAGTATGATGCCAGTTCTAGTGGACATTTGTCTTGCTTTTAGGTTATCTGGAAGCCTTTGAGTACTCTTCTTACATTTGAGAGATTTCCCTCTTTTCAAGTCCTGTCTCAAGGTAATGGCCCCTACCTCAAGGTAATGGTCAGAAACTTGCTTTGGCAGCATCCTTGCAGCCAGGGAGCCCCGTGTGACCTGAGCTGTGCCAACCACATGCACGGGTATGAGATCCTCACTTGGGAGAAGTGATGGGAAGGAGCAGGAGCGACACAGTATCTCCATGGGGACAAGTCAGTTGTGTGACAGGTGGTGTTGAGAGAGAACTAAGTGGCTATTAGAGAGAGCCAGATCAGGAGTTCTAAGAGCTGCATCCTAGCTGTTAGCTAGGTGCCGGCAGAGTCTCTGCATTGATGCAGGTTGGTGGTAACCCGATAGGATCCTGGAGGTGTGTGATTTGCTGGCCCTTCTAGGGATTGTGTGAAATAACTGATAGCTTCATTTCCAGTGTAACTAAAATGGACTTTGCTGTTTGCACTAAGAACTTCATATGTCCAGAAAATAGGTAAAAGAACAATTGTCCTGAAGTGGGGGCACTCAGAGGGGAGCTGTGCATGATGAATCTAGATGGAAAACTAGATTTTATTGAATATGGAGGAAGTTGATAGCTAGATGAAAGGGTTTAGACTACATACTGGAGGCAGTGGGGAACCATGGAAGGCTTTTGAGAAGAGGAGTGGCAGGAAGGAATACAAAAGGACTGATGTACAAGTGTGTGTTGCTGGCAGGCAGAGGCAGTGTGAGGATCACAGGTGTGGAAGGGGCTCTGGGTATCATCAATCTCTAAATAATAGACAGAAAGACTCTCAAAAAGAAAAATATATATTTGGGACTAGACACTGCAAATTAGAATATTCTTATCATAGTAAACCATATAGTAAACTGCTTACCTTGGGTAGGTAAGGGAAAACAAGGTTTTTTTTTTTTTTTTTTTTTTTTTTTTTTTTTTTTTTTGGAGAGGTTTTTGCTAAAGGGCTTGTGTGCTTGCCAGAAAGATAGAAAGCGAGAAATCTCCCCCCAGGGGGGATGGCCATGCTGCAATCCCTTCTCCTCCATTCTCCTCTCAGGATCTTGGGCACACACACACACGTGCCCAGCGTGAGTTTAAGACACCAGGTCCCAGATTCTAACTGCGGTCAACTACATGGGAGTCCAGTGACATAGCCATTACACTAACTGCTGGTCCTAACAAGGGGTTTTAAGAGAAAAGTAAGATTACATAAATTGCTTTGGTATAGTTTTCCTTGGCTACCAAGATTGATAACACAGGTGGTATCATTTGAAAGATGAACAGGTATCTTTGGGCAGATGTCCTTGCAGAAGTAGTCCTGGTGTCGGGTTGCAGTGGTCTTTGTGTAAGGTTGTGGTTCTGGCAGAGTTGTTGTGACATTTCTTATTACCAGGCTTAGTAGTGTGGGAATCACCTTTTGCATGGCCTATCTCCTTTCTCAGGATTTAACACAAGTCAACACAAATGACCATAAAGGGTGGTAGCTGTCAACCCGGCTACACATTAAGATCACTTATGGAGCCTTAAACAAAGCTCCTCTCCACTTCATTTACAAGACAGTCTTTGGGGTCATGCGCTGGGCACAGGTATTATTTAAGCCTGCAGGTGTGTCCCCTGTGTAGTCAGGGCTGAGGATGGGATAAGAGGGGGTTGGAGAAGCAGATGGGGCCTGGCTGTAGAGATCTGGAATTTGGTGGCTGTCTTATACCCATTCCAAGGTTCTTTGACTGCAAGTTGCCAAAATCTTGAGTTATTTAAGCAGCAAAAAGGAATTTATTGGAAGAGAAAGGGATAGCTCACAGTTAAAGGAGGGCCTAAGAACATGAGTGTTCAGGGATCTCCACTTTCAAGGACAGAGCAGCTATAGGCACTTTTCAATTGCTGTCTTTGTTACTCTACAGTGGGGTTGAATTTTCAGGGAGGAAAATCTTACTGGACTAGCTAGGGTTACTCTTCCACTCTCTGGGGAGGCTGAGATTAATGCAGGTGATAGACTATCAAGACTACAAAGTAAATCTTTATGTCTCTTCTGCTATTCTGGAAAGTGTCTTTAAATGACTCTTCAGCAAGTCATACGCAAGCACATTGTTATACTGCTTTGCAGAGTGCAGGGCACTGTTCTGGTGCTGTAGATGTCAGTATTTGTACCAGTATTCTGAATTTCAGCAATGTGTTCAGGCCGCATATTTCCGTTTTCCATAGTGTGGAATGGTACATATGAGGATTACTAAAGAAAATTAGAGATAAGACTTTAAAAAAAGACTACAAGCAGGCCTAGGACAGCAGATTACAGAACCAGGAGGCAGACAGCCATTACCCCCTGTGGCTGTTTATCAAGCTCCACGCAGGTGACAAATGTGATCATCTTGGAGCCTCTCTTATCTATGTTCACTTTCCCGCCACTCTGTTCTCAGTGAAGTCATCTCTCCACATTTCTCCAACTCCTTGCTGAGTGATGGGTGCTGTTTCCCAGGGTGAGGTCATTTTAGTGTGTGAGAGAGTTGAGGAATAAGAAGGAGGTACCTGCAGAGAAGCCTGCTGCTTCTGCTTCCAAAATGCAGCTGCCAGGAGCTAGTTAATGCCAAACAGTGGGGTGTGTTTCCTGCCTGAGAACCTGACTCACTTACCCAGGTTCCTGGTCAGATATTGGGTTGTGGCTTTTCATCAACACAAAATCAGGTTATATGTGAACCTTGGCCTGGAAAACAAAGTTCTCCTGCTGTGCCTCAAGTCAGATATGCATTGGGCATTTACTAGCTATGTCTATGTGTGATATTCCTGTAAGCCAGGACTCCTTGTTTTACATGGAATATCCCACTTTTTTTTTTCTTTTGAGAGATTTTCACTGTAGGGTGCGTGCGCTCGCCAGACAGACAGAGAGAGACATAGAGACAGAAAGCGAGAAATCACCCCCCAGGGGGGATGGTCACGCCGCAATCCCTTCTCCTCCATTCTCCTCTCGGGATCTTGGGCACGCACGCACACGCGCCCGGCGTGAGTTTTAAGCCACCGGGTCCGGGACATGAACCGCGGTCGACTACGTGGAAGTCCAGCGACATAGCCATTGCGCTAACTGCTCGTTTCCCCCACTTTTGATAATAAAGAAAATACCTTTAAATACTATGGAAAATCAGGAATGACAAGTGCTTTTTTTTTTTCCTTCTATAAATCCAAAAAGTTACTGGGAACCAGCAGTTAGCGTAATGGCTATGTCGCTGTACTCCCACGTAGTCGACCGCGGTTCACGTCCCGGACCCGGTGGCTTAAAACTCACACTGGGCGCGTGTGCGTGCATGCCCAAGATCCTGAGAGGAGAATGGAGGAGAAGGGATTGTGGCGTGACCATCCCCCCGGGGGGTGATTTCTCGCTTTCTGTCTCTATGTCTCTGTCTGTCTGGTGAGCGCACGCGCCCTATAGCGAAAACCTTTCCCCCCCCCAAAAAAAAAGTTACTTAAGAAAAAAAAAATCAGCAGTACATTGTGAAAAATTTTGCTCAGAAAAAGTTTTAGTTTCACATTGGAATGCTGATTAATCTTTGTTTCCTTTTTAAAAATAAACTAGATGCTTATCATAAGTGTAGTTACTGCTTTTGTTAGACAATGAGGCTGCTATCCAAAGCAAATCTTCATGTAGTCACTTTTCTTAGTGGTGTTTCCTGAATGGGTGTCATCGCACACAAGGTGAACCTTTCCTGTGAAAAATGACAGTGAACTGTATGACTAGAGATAACGGAGAGAGAAGCACATAGTCAGTGGCTGAGGCCCTAGTTATGCAGGTTCTGGTCTTCATGTGAGTGATGTCAAGGGTCAGGTATATCAGTTTCCTGTGGCTATTGTAACAAACTACCACAAACTGGATGGCTTATAACCACAGGAATATCATCTCTCACAGTTCTGGAAACCAGAAGTCCTCATTGGTTTTGCTGAGCCAAGTCAAGGTATCAATAGGAGCTTATGCCCTGGAGAATCTAGGAGAGAATTCTTTTCTTGGTTTCCAGTTTCTAGTGGCTGCTGGGTTTTCTTGGTTTGTGGCCACCTCACTGCAGTCTCTAAGACCAGCATCTTCAAATCTCTCCCTGCTCTGTTTTCACATCATCTTTTCCTCTGTCTTAGTACATTCAGGCTGCTACAATAAAATACTGTAGACTAGGTGGCTTATAGACAACAGAAATTTATTTCTTAGAGTTCTGGAGGCTGGGAAGTCCAAGATCAATGTACTCACAGATTTGGCATCTGGTGAGGGCCTGCTTTTGGATTTCAAGCTGCTGATTTCTCCCTGTGTCCTCAGATGGTGGAAGGCAGCATGCAGGGCCTCTTTATATGGACACTAATTCCATTAGCAAAGCCCTCATGATAGTCACCTCCAAAGGTCCTACCTAATACCTGTTGTCAGGTTTTCAACATAGGACTTTTTGAGGGGACATGGACCTTTGGACAATGGCATCCTCCATGTGTGTATCAAATGTTCTTTTTCCCTCTTCTAAGAATATCTTTGTTGGGGGAGTGGCAGATAGTGCAATTGTTACATCACTGGACTCCCACGTAGTCAACTGTGGTTTGAGTCCTGGACCTGGCAGCTTAAACTCACACCAGCTTTGTGTGCATGCATGCCTAAAATCCTGAGAGAAGAATGGAAGAGGAGGGATTGTGGTGTGGCCATCCATCCTGGAAAGTGATTTCTTGCTTTCTATCTCTCTGTCTCTCTCTCTGTCTCCAGTGAGCCAGTGCATGCACCCTATAGCAAAAATTTATCTTTAAAGAAAAAAAAAAAGAAGAAAAAATCTTTGATGGAATAATTTACAGCCCACTCTGATAATCCAGGATAATCTCAAATTCCTTGGTTTATGTCTTTAAAGATCCTTTTTTCGCTATAAGGAAACATTGACAGATTCCAGGGATCAGGTCTTGATATTCTGGGGAGACATTTTTCAGTCTGTTTATGGTGGCAAAGGAATTCTAGAAGGCATAAATATCATGTGGGTGTGAATATAGCCTTCTGGCCTACAGAAAGACACTGCAGATAGATGTTCCAATCCCCTTTCCATTACTTACAAGTGTGTGACTTTGGGCAAATGACTTTGCATCTCAGACCCTCAGTTTTATCTTCTCTATATTGAGCATAAACACATGAGTGTTTGGTATAAGGACACTTCAAAAAGTTTCTATAAAAATGGAATTTATCTCTGTTTGCAGATGACATAATTGTATACATGGAAGACCCAATAGTATCCATGAAAAAGCTTCTCAAAGTAATAAATGCATACGGTAAAGTGGCAAGATACAAAATTAACTTACAAAAATCTATAGCATTTCTATATACAAACAACAAGCAGGCAGAGGCACAACTGAAAAAAGTAATCCCATTTACCATAGCCACAAAAACAATAAGATAACTAGGGACAAAACTAACCAAGGAAGTCAGAGACTTCTATAAGGAAAACATGAAAACCTTAAAAATAAAATAGAAAAGAACACAAAAAAGTGGAACAACATCCCATATTCCTGGAGTGGCAGAATTAATATAAATAAAATGGCAATTCTACTCAAATTAATCTACATATTTAATGCAATCCCTATAAAATTACAGGAGACATTCTTCCCAGGCATATAAAAAAACGATCATAGAATTGGTCTGCAATCATAAAAGACTCCATATTGCCAAAGTCATTCTGTGCAAGAAGAGTGGAGTTGGTGGCATCTCACTTCCTGAGTCCAAAATTCATTATGAAGCTGTGATAATCAAACAGCATGGTATTGGCACAAAAGCAGACATGAGGACCAATGGAATAGAGTAGAGACCCCAGAAATAAACTCCAAAACATATAGCCAACTGATCTTTGACGACGCGTACCAGACAATCCAGTGGGAGAAGGAAGACCTCTTTAGCAAATAGTGCTGGAAAAACTGGGTATCCACCTGTAGAAAGATGAATCTGAACCCCATCTGTTACCATTAACAAATATCAACTCCAAGTGGATGGAAGATCTAAACCTAAGACCACAAACTATAAAACTACTGGTGGAAAACACTAGGGAAATTCTGGGAGACATTGGGGTAGGCAAAGATTTCTTAAGCAAGATCTCCAAAGAACAGGCAATAGTCCCCAAAATAGAGGTGAGATTACATCATATTAAGAAGTTTCTGCACAGCAAAGGACACAGTAATTAGTGTGAATCAACAACCCTTGGAATGGGAGAAAATTTTTGTTAACTGCCTCAGATAAGGGACTGATAACCAGAATATAGAGGGAACTCAAGCAGCTTACCCAGAAGAAAATGATTAACCCAATTAAAAGATGGGGAAATGAGCTAAATGAATAACTCTCCAAGGAAGACATACAAACAGCCAAAAAGCATATGAAAAAATGTTCAGCATCCCTCATCATAAGAGAGATGAAGATCAAAACTGTAATGAGATACCACCTAACCCCAGCAAGAATGGTGAAGATTACATAAACAAAAATTAATAAGTGCACGTGGGGATGTGGTGAAAGTGTAACTCTCCTACACTGTTGGTGGGAATGTAAACTGGTTCAGCCACTGTGGAGAACAATAAGGAGGTTCCTCAAAGACCTTCAAATAGAACTACTATATGATCCAGCAATTCCACTACCCAAAGGACAGAAGAATGCTCAGTTAGAAAAGCACTTGCACAACTATATTTATTGTGGCATTATTCATGATTGCTAAGACATGAACCAACCCAAATGTCAATAAACAGAGGAATGGATTGAAAAAGTGTGGCACATATACTCCATGGAATACTATTCAGTCATAAAAAACAAGACCCTGGCATTTGACAGAAAGTGGGCAGACATGGAAGATTTATTTGAGTGAAGCAAGTTAGGCTATGAAACAGAGACATTGTATGTCTCCACTTAACATATACTGATTGTCTACACTCTATGGTAGAGACAGAAAGACTGGAAGATATAAAAGCATTGAAAATTGTTATGGACACTGGGGATAAAGTGGAAGGAGAGTGGGAAAGGGGAAGAGTGCAGGAAGGGAAATTTGGGAAAAAAGAAAAGGAGAAGTAAAACATTTGTGAGACACAGATATGGTTTGTTGCCTATTGATGATGCCAAGTACAGTATTCTCAACTCATCTGTCGTGTGGCATATATCATGTTGGATAAAATCTATTTATAATCTAAATGATGTATAGTGACTGCATGCATAAATAATAATAAAAGAATTATAGCAAATGAAGTTAAATAAATAAATAATTATGAAACAAAACAAAAATAAAGAATTTTGTAACAAAAAAAACAAACAAAAAAAGGAATTAAAGTATAGGTTTGTTTTGGTGCAACTAAACTGGAAATTCATGGGGGCCAGCAGGTATCATGGTGGTTAAGGCACTGGATACTCCCACATAGCTGAAAACGGTTCTAGTCCTGGACCCGGTGGCTTGCTTTCCCACTTTCCCTCTCTCTCTGGTCAAATTAAAAAAGTAAATGAATGAATAAATAAAATGTAACAATAATCCTTTAAAAAAATGGAAATTCAGGGACCAGCAGTTAGCGTAATGGTTATGTCACTGAACTCCCACATAGTCGACTGCAGTTCGCATCCCGGACCCTGTGGCTTAAAACTCACACTGGGTGCACGTGCGTAGTTACCCAAGATCCCGAGAGGCGAATGGAGGAGAAGGGATTGCGGCATGACCATACCCCCTGGGAGGTGATTTCTTGCTTTCTGTCTCTCTGTCTCTCTCTGTCTGTCTGTCTGGAGAGCGCACGTGCCCTATAGAGAAAACCTCTCAAAAAAAAAAAAAAAAAAACAACTGGAAATGCATACATAATTTTAAAAAAATTTCATTTTCCATGAACTTTTTGAAAACTATTCATTTATGAAGGTCTTCAATGAAGTATCTGACATGTAATAAATCCTCATTCAAAACTATTTTCTTGTAGTGTCCTTGTGATATAAAGAAAGAATTCAGTTTGAAAACTCAAGAGAACTTGGTTCTAGCCTTTGCTGGATCACTGAGTTACATGATCTTGAGCAAATCTTAACTTTTCCCTCATGTGAAGCATGAAAGGGGTGAGCTTGAGGACCTTGTCTCAAAAGTCCCCAGAGATAAAACATGAGAAGGGAATTTTTCTCTAGTGTTAAGCACTACATGGAGTAGCTGTAGTCTCCTCTGTCTTGTGGAGATGCACGGGCATTTGTATTTTGTTCCATTATAGGTTTATGCCTGATGCAATATAAAGGTGTTCCAAGTTCTTTTTTGGAATGTAGAAGTGGTAGCCCAAGACAGATGATCTATTATGGTGTTGAGGAGCCTCAGGTGGCCCTTACTGTGTGTTCATCTCAGATAGAGAAGTTTTGGCCCAGAGGCTCCCTGAGGACCTGATGCTTCTGAAATTGTTTGCCTTTTGATTTTATTCTATGAGAAGTTACTGTTAGGGCAAGAGCAGCTCCAGCCCCTGGCAGCCAATTCTGGGCAGGAGCTTTTGACAAATTATCACATTGATGTTTTCTTCATGCACCTGTAAGACCAAGGCATCATTGGCTGTGGCAATCAATATATCAAAATGAATTTTTGGAAGAGTGTCATTAAGGCAAGCTTTATTTCCAGAAACACAAAAACTCTGCCCCAGGGAGGAAAAGATGACTTTCATTGTGAAATAAACAGTTGATGGCTTAGACATTACTTATGTCGTGCTAGTCCATCAGAGAGATACAAACGCCATGGTAACTGATTGTTCCCAGAATCCACATTCCCGATGCCCATTAAAACTTGAGGCGCTGAAATCATGATCTCCCCATTTTTCCCATTTCAATAATAATAATGAAAGCGTTGAAATGACATTCCAAGTTTATATTGTGCTTGTCGGCTGTGAGGTGCTCTAAGCACTTTACAGACGGTGTCTCATCAGCCTTTATCACGTGGCTGCAAAATGTTGGTAGCAGGTAATATTCATAATTATATTCAGCTTAGTAAAGAGCTCTGGTGGAGGACATTTCAGAGATGTGGGTTAGTGCTCCCAGTGGGGAAAGAAGAGACTAGACACTCTGGGTTTCTGTTGGGCTCTTCTGCTTGACCCATCCCTCTCTGCCTTTGTGTCCTAAGTCACATGTGATAGCAGTGTGTCTCCTCATCTTGCAGCTGTGTGAAGTGGATAGTTGTGAGGATTAATTATATTAGCTATTTTTTTTTATTATGTACCAGTGTTCTAAAAGCTTTTTGTGTATTCATTCACTGAATTCTCACAAAAACCCTATAAAACATGTACAGTTATTTCATTTATCTTATTTTTTTTTAAGTTTGTTTCTTCCATGAGACACACACACACACACACACACACACAGAAGCACTCCCAATAGGGTCCTCATGTCGTGATCCATATCCTGCCAACCCAGACATGCCCAATGTGCACAGGGAGGCCGTGGGACTCAAACAGAAGCCCTTCCTGTGTGAATCTAGTTGTGTTACTGGTGCACCCTATTTACTTGACTTTAGAGATAAGCAAATTGAAACATAGAGAGTATAAGGAAACTTTCTAAGGTAACACACCAAGTAAGAGGCTGAGATGGGACCACTAATTGGCATAATGGCTATGTCGCAGGAATCCCATGTAGTCGACCGTGCTTCGAGTCCTGGACCCGTGGCTTAAACTCACGCCGGGAGCATGTGCGTGCATGCCCAAGATCCTGAGAGGAGACTGGAGGAGAAAGGATTGCGGTGTGGCCATCCCCTGGGGGGTGATTTCTCACTTTCTGTCTCTCTGTCTTTCTGGAGAGTGCACGCACCTTATAGCAAAAACCTCTTAAAAAAAAAAAGAGGCTGAAATGAATTTGAGCCCAGACAGGCTGGCCACAGAGCTTGGGGTTAACCATTTTCTTAGAGCAGCTTGAACTTTTTACAGCAACAAACTACACATATGTATGTGCACACATAAGCAAAAGTTTTGTTTAATCCTATTCATCCATTCCTCTCTTAGAATGTAAAATGCATTTTGATATTTTCTATTCTACTCATGACTTTATGATCACAAATAAGCATTGATCCAGTTTGAAAAGCTTTGCACTGTTGCTTACTCCCTTAGATGCTCATGAGAAAGATACAGGGGAAAAGGTGCTGGGAGGGGCGTGATTGGCTGGGGAGGGCACTGAGGCCACCAGGAGCTTTGAGGTGTCTCCTTAGCTCTCTCCCACAGTGTCACCTGGGAGCATCTGGGCTTGAGTGAGGCCAGTCAGCAGCGACCCTATTCCCCTCTCCTGCCTTAAACCATAATGGTCCTTGAGGTCTTCTCAGCCTATGTGTCCAAGCCTCACCTCTCAGTTACTCCCAGGTATTTATGAGCAGGCTTTATGTGCTGGGCCATAAATATTAGGCTCTATCTGACAAATCTTCAGAGAAGTACAAGGCATGACCTTTGGCTGCAAAGAAATTGCAAGCCACCAGGAAAGGAAGGCAGACATGTGAAGGAGAATCAGGGTCAAGTGAGTGTTTTAAGAAGCTTGATTTTGAAACTATTAATAGAGGCCAGCAGGTGGTGTGGTGGTTAAGGGTGCTGGGCTCCCATATGGCCAACCGTGGTTCGAGTCCTGGATCTGGTGGCTATCTTTCTCAGTTTCAATCTCTCTCACACACACTCTGTTCCTCTTTGGACAAGTTAAAATAAATGAAGTTAAATAAAATGAATGTTTTATATATATATATATATATATATAAAATAGATAGCCCCTCCTAGTGATGCACCCTTGACCTCTTAGAGTCTATTTCTGGGGCTGTGATACAAGCTTGAGTGATATAGTGCTAGTGAAAGTGGATGAGATTAGTAGCTAAAGGTTATATTTTCCTAATACAATTGCCATGTATGCAGAGTCTGGTCCACCAGTGAATTTTGGAGATCAGGGAAGGGATGGGAGTGTCATAGCAATCGTCAGAACCTTCCTGGCATTTGAGCTTAACCTGAAGGGATCGGAAGGATCGCAGCTGTACTCAGGGGTGGAGACTAACAGATACGCAAGATCCAACCACTTATGTATGAACCATGCTTATGTATAATCAAGTCATAGTCCCTACTCAGACAGGAGGATCCTGAGCTACTTTCATGAGTTCTGCATGCCAATGGCCTGAGGTCACTGGCCGACAGCCACTTAGTGCCCTTAGGTCACGGCTCAGCAAATTACACACAGGCAAGGTCTGTTTTTGGTGTAACTAAAGATACTTGTAAAGCATGAATGTTTTTTACATTTAAAAAATATAAACTCTTTATTTTTTAAGATTGTCAATATTTTCAAAATTTCTTTTGGGTAAGTGAGGGGCAGAAAGAAAGAAAGGGAAAGAAAAAGACAAGCACCTTCAAAGGGGGCTCACTCTGTGATCCCCAGCCCTCCCACTCAGAGAGGATCATGAGCACATATGCGCAGAATGTGCAGGTCCACCAGGAAATGGAACTTGTGGTCTTCCATATGGATTCAGCACTGCTTGAGCAACCAGTTACAGCTGCAAGCCAGCCTGGCTTTTGCATTTTTAAAGTACTGTAGGAAAAAAAAAAAGAAAAGAAAATGTGACCATTATTATGTGGGCTCCTAAAGTGTAAACTATTTACTATCTAGCCCTTTAAAGAATAAGTTTGCCAACTAGTACCTTAAGCTTCACCTTGCACCATCCTTGTTTCAAATAGAAAGCCTTGCTAAGCTCTGAATCACCCTTTAGTCATTCTCCCAGCCCTTTGTGACACCCTCAGGGCACACAGAGCCTCTGGGCTGGAGAGACCGGAAAAACACGCACACAATTGCTCATTTCCTCGCTGCTCAGCTGTCAGAAATTCCCCTGCTCTGCTCCAGCAGCACATTAATATGTAGCACTGAGCATGTATATGTTTAATTCTTTTGACATGTGGCACGTCAGTGATTAGTGCCACATGTCAAAAAGCTGGGCGGTAGCCCCAATGCCATTTATAATAACATTCATAAGACTATTCCCCCATGATACGGCTTTCCATTTTTCCATCATAAATAACTTGGGAGGCCAAATTGCAAACATGATTTCTCTTCGCGCTCCACCTGGCTATTGGAAATAAGCATGCCGTGTGAAATTTGATCTAAATCCGTAGTTAAACCTGGAAAAACACAATGTAGCCAGGCCCATCGTTTATTTTAAAAATCAAGAAAAACAAAGGGGAGCAGCTACTTTTTTTTTCTTTTCTTTTTCTTTTTCTTTTTTTGGTAATAGTCTCTTGATGACAGGCTAATGAACAGCTCAAAGTAAAGGTATTGTGGGTAGAAATAGCCTTTCCGACACCACTGAGGCATATGCCAGGAGGCTCTTGGCAAATGTCTGTGAAGGAGGACAGATTACGTTAACAGCTTTGTTGAAATATAGAGCTGTCCTGTGCAGCAGCAACAGACGCGGTCCTGCTTGACAATGGTGGGACTTTTGCTACAAGAAAATTAGATGTCTTTGGATAGGTTTGAGATTGTTCTGATCTTTTCCATATAGCAAAAAGCTACCACTTAGAGGACAAAAAAATTGAAGGAACATCCTGATTGAATGCCTTCCAGAAGAGGGATAGTTTTGAGAGAAATGCCTTAATTTGCTTCAGATATTCTGTGGGTACTCATTCCTAAAGCAGTTCCATTCCAATCTAGGTTTAGGTGTCTGTGGAGAGAGAAGTGAGTTTTCAGACATCTCATGGAATACAGAGTGTTTATGCATTTTTCTGAGTCACTGGTGAGATTTCACAATGTAGCAGTCTAGAGGCTGATGGTGGCCAGGATGTTTGTTCTGCTTGGCCCAGTGTTGACAGTTTGCTTTTTAAAGAATTTGAATACTGCTAATCAGCTCCTGCTGTCCAGGTTGACCCAGTGTCTCCACTTCCTATGATACAACACCAGGCTGCATATTTTTCAGCAAAGTAACTGGAGGTCAAGACACACAGGTCAGGGGGTTGGTAGGTGGCATGGTGATTGAGGCACTGGACTTCACAACTAACCGGGGTTCAAGTCCTGAGCCTGGAAGTTTACTTTATTGGCTTCCCTTTCTCTCTCTCTGGTCAAATTAATAATAATAATAATAGTAGTAATAATAATAATGGAGTTAAATAAATAATTTATAATAAAAATGAGATGCATGGGTCAGAGTCGTAGTTCACACCCAGATATGACACTTATTTATGCTCTCCATATTCCATCATTTTGTGACTACAGAACACCTACCAGAAAAATTTGTGGCTGCAGGTGGCTCCCTGATGCTCAGCCTTGTTTCTAAGGGAACATTTCTGGTACCTCAGTGCTGATGGCAGCTCCGGGGCCACAGCCTTCTTCAAAGGACAGAGTTCTTTTCTTGCTGGTGTCACCACTTGGAACAAAAGTCCGAAATAGGACCAGTGGCACTTTGCAGCAGTGGTTGTTGCAGTGGTTTGAAAACCCCTTTCACCTGGCCCACAATAGCCTGAGCTGCGGTCTTGGGCTAGGCTAGGTGAAAGGGTGGAGAACTGAACACACGGACTTTGGAGCTGGACTGCTGATTTCAATCCTCTGTCTACCTCTTCCCAGATGAGTAAACTGAGGTAAAAGGCAGCTGCTTGGGGCGAGAGGGAAGGGCATGATGAACTGAGTGATAGGCCAGCAGAGGATAGTGGAAGAGCAGCTGGAAATCCCCTGATATTAATTTGAGTTCCAGGAATGGGCAGGTAAATGCCAGTCTGGTGCTTGGATTAATGAGTTGGTAGAAACAGGAAAGAGATCTGCTAGTTCATGATGTTTAACCACCACTGACGATGGTTAACGTGGAAGGAAGGAATTCACAGTGAGCTCAGCCAAAGCACCTTAGAGGCTGGCCTGGTTTGATAGTGTCTTTTTCAGTCACTGAGATGCAGGAAAAATAATTGCAGGGTTGTTATTAAAGAAATGATAAAATAAAATATTGCATGCTTTCTGGCTGACATCTTAGTGAGGCTGAGAGGGTCGCTGCTGCTCTCCTGGCCCCACATTGCTGCCCAAGGATGGTAAGAAGAAAAAAGATGCAGGAAAGTCTGTCAAAAGTACCAAAACCCTGTGAACAAATCTGAGGGCAAGGCCAAAAATAACTGGTTCAAAGGCGAAGTTTGGGACAAGCTCAATGACCTGGTCTTGTCTGACAAAGCTACAAATGACAAACTCTGTACGGAAGTTCCAATTATAAGCTTATAACCCCAGCTGTGGTCTCTGAGAGGCCGAAGATTCACAGTTCCTTGGCCATGGCCACACTTCAGGAACTCCTTCATAAAGAACTTACCAACCTAGTTTCAGAGCACAGAGCTCAAGTAATTTACACAAGAAATACCAAGGGTGGAGCTGTCCCAGTGAAGATGTATGAACAGGCACAACCCGCTGTACATTTGGAAAAATAAATCTTAAAGTAAAAAAAAAAAAATGGGGCCAGCAGGTGGCATAGTGGTGAAGGCACTGGATTCTCACATGGTCAACCATGGTTGAAATCCCAGGTCTGCTAGCTTGATAATTACACCAGGCATGTGTGTATGCATGCCCAAGGTCCCAGGAGGAAAATGTGGAAAAAAGATTGTGGTGTGGCCATCTCCCTGGGGAGTAATTTATCACTTTCCCTCTCACTCTCTCTCTCTATTTCTCTGGTATGTGCACACAGCCTATGGCAAAAACAAAAAAACGAAAAATGAAAAATCAAAAGTAGCTAAAGTGGCTCAGCTGCAATTGGCACTAGGAAGAGTGTGTGAGACACAGCACCCTACTCAGGGCCGGACTCCTGACTGATGCCCTATCTGGCCTTCCTTTGTTCTTCTGAAGGAAACTCTGTTCTCTGCTGTTTGTGGGCAAAGGCCTTAACCAACAGAAATTACTATTTAAATTAGAAGCCCAGGCAGACTGACCTGAAGTCACACTCATAAGAAGCCTGTCTCAAGTGCCCATTTCTATTCTTCATTCTTTCCACAAATTAGTGTGCCCATTACATGCAAGACTCTGCTGTTGACCCTCTCCCATGTGCGCCCTTAAAGCTCAAGAACAGGAAATGAGAAGTGTATACTCCAGGAGGCAAAGCCCTGTCAGGGTAGGCAGTTTCCTGCTTACGGATACCTTGCATTCCTAAAACTATTTTATACACTCTTGGTTTAGAAACTGAATTCATCTTCTATTACAGACCTTGTTTTCATGCATGCATGCATTTTTATTTTTAGATAGTAGATATTTACTGAACACCTACCATGGAAGGAACTGAAAATTTCTTCGAACTTGAAGACTTTGATTTGAATGTACTCTAAGTCAGGAGAACATCTACATTTAATAAGCCACTGCAGTGAAGTGCTGGGGCTGATGTCATACCATGGAAGTACCTAAGAATGGGACCCAGGAAGACCCCAATAAGCGGACTAATTAAGAAACTTGAATTATTTATTTTTTTTACTGCCCTTGCTGCCAACCTCAAGTTTTCTTATTTCTTCTAAATCAGCTGTTGTGGTAGGTGTTAGGAGGAAAGCAACTTGTCTAAACTAACTTAAGTTTACGTGTGACTAAGACTGACAAGGGCAGTGGGGTTGGTCAACAACCCTCTGACCCTCTGAAAAGAAAATTTCTGTTTCTTTTTAAGGTCTGGCCAAGGATGCAGTCTCTTTAGGCCGAGAGAACATCTTTCTAAGTGCACTGACTCCACCATGAATTTCACTTGCATCTTCCCATCACGCCTACTCCCAGGTTTTTTCTCCCTTTGGGTGGAGTCATCTTTTATTTGGGGACTAGGTCCTAAAGTCAGTGTAAAAGCAAAAAGCCTGTATAGTCACAATTGCCCTAGAAAATTTTTGCGAACGGTACCACTTTGGAGATCAAATCGTTCTCTTTCAGAAAGTCCTACCCTACTCCCTTTCCCTTTCCTGTTAGAACAAAGGATGGAATTGTTCAGTGGGAAAGCAGGAGAAGTTACTGGGTTCAGAAACAGACTAATACTAACCTTGAAACACAAATGGCACTCAGAGTGGTGCTCAGTCACCCTCTTGGAAGCCTGTGGTGGTGGCAACAAACTCGGGGAGATGGTGGTAGATTCCCAGGTCCATGTCAGCTCACTTCCTGCTTGAGTGTCCTGGGACCTGCAGTTGGAGCCTGAGGCACTGGAGCCTGAGGCAATGCTGGAGCCTGAGGCACTGCAGCCTGGGCCTTGTGCTTCAGAAGGGCCTGAATATCACAAACCCACACTCAGACTCAGTAAAGACACTGCCCCTTGGAATCCAGTTCATGACCCATATGCTAAACATCTGCTCTTCTCTGCTCTCCTGACCTTGGCGAACACTGCTCAGGCACCAGGGAAATGCTTCTTTACATCTCTTGCTCTGTGTCCCTGAAACTGATGGTGGGCATGTCTGATATCCTGGAAGGCTTTTGGATTGAGTCACTGCAAATGGTAAAGTCAGACATAGCTTTGGAGCGCAGGGAAGATTTGACTGTCAGAAGTGCTTAGGTAAGAGAAAAAGCCAAATTCATTATCTTGTCAAGTTCTTCCTCTCATATTGCACAGCTGCAATAGATTCTTGTATAATGAAGTGTGCTTTCCCAGTGGCGCTAAGTGCTCATTTTTCTGCTTCCCCTTTTGTTCCAATTTGTGCTTCCAGGGGCACTCCCAGATTTCTAGCAGTTACACACAGTGACTCAACAGTTTTTAAGATTCAAAGTCTTGTTTGAGGGCCAGGAGGTGGCATAGCGGTAATTTATATGGCCATCTTCCTGGACCCAGTGACTTGAGGGTCATGTGAGTTTATGTGCTTGCATGCCCAAAGTTTCAAGAGGAGAATGGGAAAAAAGGGATTGTGATACCACCACCCCTCCTAGGGGGGGATTTCTCACTTTCCCTCTGTCTCTCTTTGATCAATGCATGCACCCTATGGCAAAAATCTTTTTAAAAAATTATTTTGTCCTTAACTCTGTGTATTTAGGCTGTAGAGGAGCAAAAAATTTCTTCCATTTACCCTACTAAATTCTTTGACTGGGCTTGAATAAAAATAACACAAGAAAGGTTAATAGGAGAAAAACCATGCTTAATTACATATGTATATATGACATTCCTACAAAGTATGAGTATCAAAAAAGGGTCAGATGCTTGAAGCTTATCATAGCATCCTGAGTAGCAAAGAATAGGGGCTGGGAAGTGTTGAGGAGTGGGAGTGGGGACACCAGTTATGGGAGAATGGGAAGAGGAAATGTATGGTGCATAAAATTTGTCTTGTGCAGGTAAGCCTCTCAGGTTATAAAAATTGTCTTGAACCAGTTCTCAGAAGAACAGGTGACAGAATAGGTTTGGTCTTGATCTATGGTGTCCTCTCTTATGATTCAAGCTAATCTTCCCTGGTTGATATGATTCTGAGAGCATCATGAGTTCCTGTTGGAGGATATGCCTTTAGGCAGATAAGGGGAGCTTGGAGGAAGACTCTGCCTGCATCTGCTGCTCCCCCAGTATCCTCAGTTCAAGGTCATCAGCATCCCAAAGTGGCATGTTTGAAGCAGCAGCTCCTGAATGCCTTCAAGGTGATATTGATTCTCTACATTGGCAACTGGAAGGCCATTGGTTGAGGCCCAGCTGTGGTGGCACAGTGGTGGTGCATTGCTCTGCTAGAGCCATATCATCTGAAAGACTGGAGTTAGGTTCTTCGGTTGACCTGTATATGCTGGGCACTTGTGTTTTTATGATCTTGTCTGCTTGAGACTGGGAAGGATCACAGTGTGAGACCCTGTTGATGGTGCCTCTCTTTCTCTCTCTCTCTCTCTCTGTCTTTCTCATGATATAAATGAATAAACTTTGAAACAAAAAAGGGCATTTACTACTACAATTAGGAATAGTCTTATTTAAAATACATTTAATGAGATTTTATTTAGACTGAAAATAAATGAAAATTGGGGCCAGCAGACAGCATAGTGTTTACGTTGCTAGACTTCCACATGGGCAACTACGGTTTGCGTCCTAGATCTGGTGTCTTAAAAATCATGCTAGACTCATGTCAAAGATCCCAGGAGGAGCACAGAAGAGAAGGAATTGTGGCATGGCCATCCCACCTGGGGTAATTTCTCACTTTCCCTCTCACTGTCTCTCTCTCTCCAGTGAGTGCTCATGCCCTAACGCAGAAACCTCTAAATAAATAAATAAACAAGCAAACAAACAAATAAATAATGAAAATCAACTTTATTTAAATATCCTCAATTTAAATTGTTGGTATATTGACTGTCCACACCTTATGGTAGAGATTGAGAGATTGGAGGACATAAAAGCAGTGAAAATAATTATGGATGCTGAAGACAGTGTGGAAGGAAGCTAGGAAAAGGGAAGAGAATAGGGAAGGAAATCAGGGAGAAAATATAGGCAAGACATTTGTGGGACACAGAAATGGTTTATTACCTATTTATGATAACATGTATAGTATTCTCAACTGGACTGGTTTTTTTTTTGGGGGGGAGAGGTTTTTGCTATAGGGCACGTGTGCTCGCCAGAAAGACAGAGAGAGACAGAGAGACAGAAAGTGAGAAATCACCCCCCAGGGGGAATGGCCACGCTGCAATCCCTTCTCCTCCATTCTCCTCTTGGGATCTTGGGCATGCACACACCTGTGCCTGGCGTGAGTTTTAAGCCACCAGGTCCGGAACGCGAACCACGGTCGACTACATGAGAGTCCAGCAACACAGTCATTACGCTAACTGCTGGTACCTTTTGTCTTTTTTTTAAAGGAGGTTTTTGCCATAGAGTGCATGCACCTGCCAGAAAGGCAGAAAGAGACAGAGAGACAGAAAGTGAGAAACCAGCCCCCCCAGGAGGGGGGATAGCCATGCCACAATCCCTTTTCCTTCATCTTGCTCTCAAAATCTTGGGCGCACATGCACCTGTACCTGGTGTGAGTTTAAGCCGCAGGGTCTGGAACTTGAACCGTGGTCGACTACATGGAGTCCAGCGACATAACTATTTTGCCATCTGCTGGTCCCTTGTCTTGTAATTTTCATAGAAAATTGGGATTTTATATTATATTAATTTAAATTTTTGATGAAAATGTTTTCAAATGTTATGCATTGAATAATATATTTTATTTTAAAAATCATTACATCACCAAGGAAAGTAGAATATACATAATATTAAAGATCTTGATTTTACTAACATTATTAGCAATTTTGCTGAAATAAAGGCAAGGACAACATATTTTATGAAACAAAGATGTAAACTATGAATTATTTATGCTTTTATTGTATCACTTATCTAACCTTGAAAGAGTATTAACAGAATAGCCGGACATGTACAATAATTGGTAAATTTGTTCATCTTTGGTATTTTGCAATTTTCAGTTATATAAAAAGCATAACTTTAAACATATTTTAAAATTTCGTCATTATGAAGGTGTATTTGTCAGGGAAGGCAGATAAAACACATTTTATTGAACAATTCATTAGCTTGATTTGTAAGTTTTAAATATTTATGTGGGCCTCTGTTTGTATTCTTGTGCTGATTCCAAGTCAGAACTATTGAATTGTTTCCCAATCTCACCAAAAAATAGTTGACTTCTGTAAATTACTAGCGTACGGAATTACGAGGTTCCATTCTAACATTGTGATCTAATTAGGCTTCTAGCTCATCTGTTTGCTGGGGTCTGGATTATACCTAACATAGAGTTAGGAAGAGGGTGTTTTATAACGGTTTTTTGAAAACTTGGTGCTAATGGCCTGGTAATTGTTTCAAAACTTTCCATCGACAAAGTGCCCAGAGCTATCAGCCAAGAGTGCTGTGAAGGAAGGAACCATAGCTGATGTCTCCTTTGGCTTTGTTGTAATTGTAGTTCAGAATAGCAGTAACTCTTCCAGGTAAGGAAAAACTGGGATCATGAGGGAGGCTCTGGTGGACAAATGGTGAGTCAGTCCTTACTGAAGAAAAGAAATCTTTGAATGGGTGACAAATGTGCCAGAGTCCCCATTTACTGAGAACCAGATAATTTGCCACAACTCTTAGGTTTGAGTCACTTCAAGTCCATTCCCCCGCCTTATTTACACTTTTAAATCAATATTACAATTTAAAAAATATGTAAAATAGCAGCCAGCAGGTGATGTGGTGGTTATAGTGCTAGCCTCCTGCATGGCTGACCATGGCTTGAGTCCCAGACCCAGCGACTTGAAAATCATGCTGGGCATGTGTGTGTGCATGTCCAAAATCCCGAGAAGGAGAATGAAGGAGAAGGGATTGCAGCATGGCCATCCCTCCTGGGGAGGTGACTTTTCACTTTCTCTCTGTCCCTCTCCAGCAAGCATACAAGTCCTGTGACAAAAACCTTTAAAAATATATATATATATATATAAAATAGTCATTTAAAATCGTTCATGGTCTGCCCACAGTGGCACAGTGGGAATGCAATGCTGAGATGCCAAAGCCATATGGGAATGTCTCGGATTCACATCTTGAGGTTCCCTGTACTTGCTGGGTGCACGTACATGTCCATTATCCTGACTAGCTGAAGCTGGGCATCAGTAACGGCATGATGTCCCTGTGGGTGCCTGTTCCCCTTTGTGTCCTTTGTCATGGGAGAAATAAATAAATGGACTTATGACTTATTATCCCAACACGACTATTCAAATTGTTATGATGCTAGAACTGGCAAAGATGCCTATTCTAGAGGACCAGGAATCAGCTCCATGCCATTCATAACTTGACAGAAGCCTATGTTGAGAGACAAGAGTTGGTATATATAAGGAAAGGAATTTATTCCTGAGAGGCCAGCACTGAGAAGACTAAGGACTGCAGCCTATAGCTATCTCTGCTGTATGGAATGAGATACGGAACTTCTGAAGGGGAAAGAGCAAGTGATCTATAATAGAATCAAAGGGTAAATTGCTCATTCAGTGCCGTAGGGCAAAATCACAAGGAGGCCTGGTCATCGTCTTTGCATAGCACAGTCACTGTTGGAGGGGCAGTTTTCACTGCAGGCCTTCAGAGCAGAATGACGGGTTTCAGTTTTCTTCAAGGGGTTTAATGATAAGCAATGATTAACAGGCACCGGGAGCAAAATGGAGTTAGTCAAGACAACTCATAGAACCTGTTTTAGAAACAGGGTGTGGGGTCATCTAGATGTGGCCTTGAAATGCTTTAGCTGATAAAATCTTCTCAGTCTGTCATCTGGGAAGGGGATGGTAGAATCTTTCTCCTCTCTATTTTCATGGCCCAGTATCTATAAAGACTGAGCAAGGTTATTGCTTTCATTGTAGATCTAGATCTTTCATTCTAGATCAGTTGTGGGGGAGAAGTCGAAGACTTAGTTTCCTAAGGTTAATGTATTAAGATATACTCTAAGATTAAGTACAATATAGAGTCACTTTGGTTCTCTTATGGCTCAGATACAGTGTATATATATATATATATATGAGAAGGCAAGCTGCCAGGTCCAGGACTCAAACCACGATCACGGTCAGCCATGTGGGAGTCCAGCACCTTAACAACCATGCCACTTGCCAGCCCCATGATAGTTACATATTAACTTCCACACACACACATACACACACACTCACACACACACTATTGCCCACTTCTAATCGGCATGCACATATTATTTGTTTTAAATGTTACGACATACTTTTTTCCCCTTACATTTCTATAGTTCTCACAGTTTCCATGCTTAGTGTCTGATGATCTTGGATGCCTTTTATTTACATGGAAATGTGAGAACAAAAGGAGAGTCTAAGGCCAGCCTTGTAGCCTGAGAACTGGGGAGCTAGGCCCAATCTGACCAACTATGTGGTTCCAATGCTAGCTCAGGTGGCTTGAAAAACACACTGGATGTGTGTACATGCCCCAAATCCCAAAAGGGTAGAGGAATGGAGAAGAGATTACGGTATGACAAAGTCCCACTGAGGGGTGCTTTCTCCCTTTCCCTCTCTCTCTGTCTCTCTATCTCTCTCTGATGAGTACATATGCCTTCTGGGAAATTAAAAAAAAAAGCAATGTTTAGTTCATGCACCTAGATAACTTTGTGTTTTTATTAGTCTTAGGGCATCCAAATCACTCCTTAAAAACCTTTATTAATCTCACAAAGACAAGCAAAATGATTTATTAATCGAAAGTTTAGCTAATTAATATACATATTAGAGTTAGCATATTTAATTTAGGCCAATTTTATTTTATAATAGAATTGGCCTTGCTGTATGGAGCCCCATATATTAATGTGTATAGAACATTCATGCTTGTTTTCTAGGTCTCTTCTTTCATTGTTTTATAGGGCTTTTAAACTGTATACAGAGATTTATCGTTGTGTCTTTGCTTTTATGACAAATAGTTAGTCATACTTGCGATTTATTTTCCACTAATTTGTTCTCAGAGAACAACCTTGAAGCATAACTGTCCAATACAACACTGACCTATGGGGATATGATGATCTGCTGTCCAGAAACATTTTAGGATAAAAGTAGACACGCTGATATTTGCACTAGGTACTGGTCAAGGGCGGGTCCCTATACTGATGCGACGTGAAGGTCACTGGGCAAGAGGATCCTCAAGAAGAGCCATGGGTTTGTCTGCTGTGCTTCTTTACAACGATTTTCATTCGGTTGCAGGCATCTGCACAGGAGAGTCTGCAGGAGAGATCACAAGCCAGGAGTTGGGTGGGGGAGGTTGTTCTGACTGAAGGGGTAGAATGCTGAAATAGGCCTCCTCGGAAAAATGTGTGGGTAAGTCTTAAAATAATAGAAAAGGGACAGTCAGTAGATTAATGCACATTCTAAAAAGTGTCTTAATTTGTGTGGAGATCTCTATACCAGAACACTGCAAACTTTTTTTTTTTTTTTTTTTTTTTTTTTTTAGGTTTTTGCCTTGGGGCACCTGTGCTCACTGGAGAAAGACAGAGACAGTAAGAGAGAAAGTGAGAAATCACCTGACCCTCTGTCCCCCTACTCCCCCCTCCCCCCCAGGCCCAAGGAGGTTGGCCATGCCACAATATCTTTTCTATTCTTCTCCTGGGACTTTGGACACTTGCATAAGTGTGCCTGGTGTGATTTTCAAGCCACCAGGTCAGGGACTCGAACCACATTCGACCATGTGGTAATCCAGCACCTTAACCGTTATGCCACCTATTGGCCCCAGTTCATATATTTTTATGGAGAATCTTGACTAAGTGCCCAGTACAGTGCTAGCATTGCGTCATTCACCCATTTGCTGATGAGCACCCTCTATGTCCCAGGCCTGTACTGGGCCTCCACATCACAAGAAGAAATGGTCTCTACCTTCTGTTTTCTTCTAGTTGTAATGGGGTAGACATATTAACAGACATGCAACCCAGAGTTACAATTCTGAGCAAAAACTGCTGAAACAAAGCCATGGTAAAGTACATGGAAGCATTAATTTATTCAGCGAGTGTTTAGGTACTTCCTCTTGTATATCAGGCATTATGCTAGGTGCTGGGGGTACCAGAAAGAACAAAGTAGGTAAAATCTCTGCCTCAGAAATTCTAACATCACCTCTCCCCAGAGAAAGGATCCTGTGCCTCCGCCTGGATCCTGGGAAGCTTCCTGGAGGAGAGGTTGGCAGAGATATATTAAAGGGAAGTAGGGACTAGGTAGCTGGCAAGCAGGTGGAGTATATGTGTGAGGCTGGGATGGAGCTAGAGTGGGATTGAGCGTGCCGGGAATTGAGGACAGTTGTTCATCTAGTAAGCAGAGTCAGCATGTGTAAAGCCACTAGCATGTAGAGGAACATGGTTTGGCCCTGGACATATGTTCCCATAAATAAGGGAAGAATGACCAAGTCCTGGTCGCAAGGAGTATATAATGGTTTTGAGCAGACAAGGTGAATATACGAAACAAAGCACTTGACTGAGGGTGGTGCTCAGTTTCAAAGCTCTGGTTGTAAATTGTCCACTAGCCATGGGTCTACTGTATTAACCTCCAACCTGGTCTCTGATCCTTAGCCCTCTCTGCTGTCCTATCCCTCCAGTTATTCATGAACTATTGGCTAGCTCCACTAGGTGCTAGGCACAACAGATTCTGTCAGGCTGGGCCCTCTGAAGAGGGGAGAGAGGAAGCGAAAAAGCATCCCGGGGACCAGCAGTTAGTATAATGGCTTTGTCCCTGGACTCCCATGTAGTTGACTGCAGTTCGAGTCCCGGACCCGGTGGCTTAAACTCACGCTGGGCGCATGTGTGTGCGTGCCCAATAACCTGAGAGGAGAATGGAGGAGAAGGGATTGCAGCGTGGCCATCCCCCCTGGGGGGGGGTGATTTCTCGCTTTCTGTCTCTCTGTCTCTGTCTTTCTGGTGAGCACACACACCCTATGACAAAAACCTCTCCAAAAAAAGAAAAATAAAGCATCCTGCGGGGGAGATGACCAGACCATAATCCTTCTCCTCCATTCCCCAGTTAAGATTTTGGGCATAGCACATATGCACCCAGCATGTTTTTCAAGCTGCTGTTAGGACTCTAACAGCACAATAAGCCTTATGGAATCCAGCTGCCTTAACCACCATGCTATCTGCCATCTCATGTCTTCCATTCTCAACTGTCATTTTTGCTGATGCCTGGGTCTTTCTCACTTGCTTTCAGAGCTCTTTAGCTGCTAGCCTGACTGCAGTCCAGATTCACAAAATTCTCAAAAGGCCTGTATTACAATAATTAACTGAATAAGTATCTCATGTGCCTGCTTAGACTGTAAGCTGCTTAAGGACAGGAGACTTTTCAGAGTCTTTCCTTTTCCCTGCAGAATTGAAATAGAGAAGAATTCAGTGGGAAAAAAATCCTTAGAATGTAGGAGTAAAAAGAATATAGCTTCACTTTTGATAAAACTACTAACCACTTGGTACTTTTTGCTGAATGCCTCTTCTCCAGATATCACCAACACAACACAACCTGTTGATGAGACAATGCCAAATTTATTATTTGCTGCAGTAAGAACACAGCCTTGGCAGCTTTGGTGGTGTCTTGAAGCCAGGAAAGGCATAGTTGGAAATTTGTTTAGAAATGGAAGTTCCTTTAAGACAGATGAAGATCTTATAGAGGAAAAGGAGGACTTGGTTAGATAGAAATAGCAAGGCAATATATGTGTTTTAATGCCGGAAAGCTCGTGCATGAGTGACAGAAAGATACACAGAGAAAGAAAGGGAGAAAGAAAGCACTCTATCAGGGCTTGGTCATGCCACAATTCTTTCTTTTCTTTTCTTTTTTTCTTGTTAGGATCCTGGGCACACATGCACTTGCTTTCCTGGCTTAAACTCAAACCCTGGTCAGCCATGTGGGATCCAGCTTCCTATGTGTAGTGCTTAACTGAGGTGCTATGGGTCTGGCCTAAGGCCAAGAATTTTGAGGCAAGGGATTCTAAGAATTTTAGGGTACATGTTGTCTGTTGATGAATGCTTTCTATGGAAGAATTGATGGGACTTTTGGAAGTTTTTATAGTGACAAATCAAGTTGTTTGTGTGAGCTAGAGTCTCCTGGAATAGTGAGATCATGCTATTGACAGTCATACTATGACAGTGACATAGCAAAGTCACATGAATGTAGACAGCAAGGTGCATGTGAGGTGGATAGTTTTGACTCTTTAGCCAAGCAGGAGGTAATTGATGGCTAGAATATAAAAGACAGTAAAAGCTTTCTCTAAAGTTTTGTTTGGGGGTTTGTATTTTCACTTAGGCAGATGTAGAGGTAAAGAGGCCGCCTTCTGCCCATGAAAATGTAGTCTATGAAAGAAAAGAGATTTGTTGACAAGTTGGTGGATGCACCTTCCCGAGAGTTGTCAAATGCACTTTTAGGGAGCTGATTTTACACCCTAACTCACTGCTGATACCAGACCTGCTGCACTTCAATGACACAGTGAGTTTCTGTCTTTCCTTGCTCCTGTGTCACATGTTTCTCTTGACACATCTTTCTAGGGGATGTTTTTAAATGCAAGACCCACCAGATGAAGATGTCTAGTAACCTCTGGATACTTTCTTTCATGTTTTATTGGGTTAGAACACTGCAATGCATCTCCGATTTCATGCCAACTGCCACTAACTCACTTGAAGTATACTGTTAAGAATCATTCCTTTCTTTAATCATACAGCATAATCTCACCCAGGGAATCTGAAGATGATTTCTCCTACTTTTTGTCCAGATAGTGCAGCCTCAGACACCTTATCACTACACTTTTGGGTGAGATGGGAGGTCAGGTCTTTGTTCTATGGGATGATGCATATTTTAGGAAAAGAAATAATAATTTTGTCTCTCCCAGCCAGCTTTCTGCAAGCCCCTGCAGGTTGTTTGCAAACAGCAGCTTTTCAAATACCGGTGCAGATGGTATTAAATCCTCTACTTGCAGCCCAAGTTGAGCATTGGAGAATAGTCAAAATAAGCGATTGAGTTCCTGAGTAACAGCAGGTGAGCACCGACTCTAGCCAGAGCTGCTATCAACACATGGCAACATGTCTGCAAATTGCCTTCCTCCCCAACAAAAAAATTGGCCCTGGTGCTTTCTTAATGGTACTGTTTGAATTTTCATCTGGTTATCTTGGTTTTGAGGGCTTCTCATCAGCCTTCTTTTGTTATTTTTACTTTTCAAAAACATTCCACTTCAATTCTCATCACATTTCTTCCTCAGTTGAACTGAGAGCAAGTATGTTTTTAATGAAGCACTAATTTTTTTTTTAAAGTGGTTTTTAGCAGACTTAGATGATTGGCATTTATTATAATTTTCTGTCTGCCTTCTGCCTGGAATATAAAGAAACTTTGGAATTATTTTCTCTCTTCTCCTACAAACCCATTGTGATCTTACTTCATTTTCTCTTCTTTCAATCTTCATTTCTTCCACCTGTCTTCTTACCCAAAACCTTGTAACATTCTCTGCTAGAATATAGCAGTCTTACAGAGGACCTTTGAAATCTTCAGGACAGAAGTGACTGAGTTAGTTAGAAAGCTTGGAAATGAGAGAAGGCCCAGGCAGACATGAGCTTGATGTTTGAATTTATTCTGTTGGCTTGCTGCAGGTGGCCATATGGCATGAAGCCATCAGGGCTTCTGGTGCCCTTTTTCAGTTCCAACATCCTTTGCTCATGGCTAAGGCCCTGGCATGGTTACAGAAGGGCTGATGTGCCAGCTTCTGGGGCTGAGATTTGCACACATGTGCTGGAATCAAATCTACCTGATAGGTGTCTGTATGGAGTTCTTGATTCCTAGGTTGCAACTGCCTGCTAAGATTTTTCCTGCAGATCAGCCCAGAACTGATGCAAAGCAGATGGCCACTGAGGCCGCGCCTTATGTTGTGCTCTTCTCATGATTATGTTTCACAGAATCCAAAGGTGTGTGAGGTTGACCTCCATTTTCCTGCTG
>NW_006159784.1:1715261-1763492 GCF_000334495.1 Tupaia belangeri chinensis
CTGCTGACACCTACTTGGTAATGGACATTTGATTATAGGAGCCTGGCTGTGAGGCCTGTTTATTTTTGGCATGGACCTTCTGACCTATTTTTTTTTTTTTACCTGAATTATTGTTATTATCTACACTTGGGATTTGTGAAAGTTCCACAGGAAAGCACATGCAATGTACCTGGCATAGTGCCGGGCACAGGGCAGCCTCTCCGTAATTGCTTGTTTTTCCCTTTCCTATTCCTTCATCTACACCCTCTAGGGCCTAGGCAGGTTGTCGAGTGCTAGTAAGAATAGATGCCAAAGTAGGTGCTGCTGGAGAAAAGACAAAAAGCTTTCTGCATGGTGTTTGCAGTTCTTTTCTATCCTCTGCCAACCAGCTGAGCTAACACAAGCTAACAGCCCACCATTTCTTTTTAATGGGTATCTCCAATTCCCAGGCTTTAAACAGGTCCATCAGACCACAGAGTTTCATTTTCCCTTTGCATATAAAATACTCTGGAACCAGTTTGGTAGAAGGGACCTAAGTTTTTCTTATCAATTAGATAGTTTGCCTGATGAAGTTGATGTTCTCTGATTTCTATCCCAGATTCCATCTGTGCCCAGGGCTCACAGGCAGAGACTAAAAGAAAAGGCCTAGGGAGACCATGACCTGCCCTGGCTGGTTTAAACAGAGAGGCCGAGTAAAGGGGCAGAGGGGTCAGGATGCTGTTTCACAACACAGATCTGTGGGAAGCCCTGGAAGCAGCTAAGGGTGGATTGTCTTCATAAAGGGTGTGTATGTGGGGGACAGAGAGGTGAGGCAAGAGGAGAACAGAGATGAGTGTAACATTCCTTAAATATAGTGAGAGAAACCAGGTTGCCTGAACTCTGGGCCTAACATGGTAACTGCCAATTTCTTATCTGTCTCCGGGTCCTTCTTTGCCCTTGCTCTCTTCTGTCTACATGAAATGCTTTGCTCTTTGATAGTCATAGGTTTGCCCACTTTTAATTCTGGCCTCTGACATCTTTTTTTTTTTTTTCCCTCCCCACTGTAGGGCATGTGTGCTTACTGGAAAGAGACAGACAGAGAAAGAGAGGAGAATGAGAAATCACTCTTCAGGATGGATGGCCACAGTACAATCTCTTCTCTGGTTTTCTCTCACAATTTTGGGCATGTATGCATACATGCTCCATATGATATTCAAGCCACTGGGTCTGGACTGGACCCACATAGCCAGTGATGTGGGATCCAGCACCTCAACTTCTATGCCACCTGCTGGCCCATGGCTTTTGATACTTTTTCACTCCAATCTTCTGATACTTTTTGTCCCATTCTGCTTTATTATTCTTCATAGTACTCATCACTACTTGGCATTATATTGTAGAGTTATCTGTTTATATTATGTCTCTCCCATCAAATGTAACTTCCATGGGGACAGGGACTTGTCCATTTTGCTGTCTGTTCTCAGTGTCTTGAGCAGAGCCTGACACAGGTTCTCTCTCTCTCTCTCTCTCTTGAATGACTGGGTGGGAAGTCACTGAATGTTTTTAGTGTCTAGAGCACCAAGCAGCAAGAGAGTAGTTATTATCCAGTTTGACAGTAATTATTCAGTTTGACAGCAGGCTAAATGAGAAGAAAACCTGGCAGATTAACCCTCTCTTAGTCTTTTCTTTCTCTCTTTTCTTTTCCTATCATTTTCTATTCTATTCCACTTGCGTATACTATTTTTTTCCCAGGATTTACCTTTGGGCTATTACATCAATGAATTTATATTTAATCATTTAATAATATCTTTTGATATCTTTTGATCTCCTAAGTACAGAAGACAATGAATAGTAGCTTCTTCCTTCTTCCTCTTATTTTAACTGTTAGTTATATTAGATTTAGGTTTTTAGGGTTTATAGCACTTAGTGCCTAGCTTTTTGTTTTGCTTTGTTTGTTTGTTTTTGTTGTTTTGTAATTTGTTAGAGGGCACATGTGTTCTCTGGAAAGAGACAAAAAGAGAGAGAGAGAGAGAGAGAGAGAGAGAGAGAGAGAGAGAGAGAGAGAAGGGAAGTGAGAAAGCACCTCCTACGGAGGATAGTCACTCTGCAATCCCTTCTCCTCTATTTCTTCTTTCAGGATTTTTGGCACATATGCACATATGCCCAGTGTGTCTGTCAAGCTGGCATGTCTAGAATTTGAGCCACATAGTCAACCTTGTAGGAATGTAGGATAAAGCTGCCTTAACCACTAAGCCACAGTCTGGTCCATGTTTTTAAATCATAAATCCCAACTTATTGTGGTCTTGGCCCTACATTGAAATAGATTCAGTCTTCCTCACTAGGACTTGGCTTTTGTTTTCCATCTATTTCTTGGATGATTGAAAAGTTATTTCTGTAACAGATTTTTCAAGATGCAATAAAATACCATAAAATCTTGTATGAATAAAAAAATTTGTTAGTTGCTGTCATGAAGAATGATAGTTTTACTAGGTATAAAATTTTTGTTTTCTTGAGGATGAGCTGCTAAGAATCATTACACTGTTTTCTAATACTAAGTAAAACCACGGTAAAGAACAAGGCCAATCCCTTATCCTTGCCCCTTCAAGGGCTGCCCAAAGTATCTCTGGAGTTTTATAAATGCTCCTGATTATGTTTGTCAATTTTTTTCTTGACTATTCTGTCCTTCAATGTACCTATACATTCTTTTATTTATGTGAATATCTATTAAATAATATCTTTACTATTCCTTTATCCTTCATTCTTTACCACTCCCATACCTGTCATTTTCTCTCTAATCACTTTAGCTTATTTATTTCCACTTATTTTTTCTAATTTTTCCTGTCACTGTCCTGTTCTAAGCAGTGCCTTATTTTCTTTGTGCTGATTTCAATTTTGTCTTTATTTCTCTATATATTATTTTAATTTTACTTATTTTCAGGTTTTTATTAGCTCATATTTCAAATTCTTCTGTCTTATTACATTTACCATGAGCTTTTCTATATGTACTTTATTATTTGTATGTATGTGTGTATATGATTTTATTATTAAGGTTTTTTTGTTTGTTTGTTTGTGTGTTTGTTTTTTTTACTATAGGGTATGTGTACAGAGAGAGAGAAAAAGAGGAAAAATGAACAATTATTACCTAGGGGGTATGGCCACAATGCAATCCATTCTCTAGTCTCCTCTTGGGATTCTCGGCATGCACACACATGCACCCAGTGATATTTTCAAGTCACCAGTCCAAGACTCAAACCATGCAGCCAATGATGTTGTATATAAAACCTCAACCTCCATGCCACCTGCTGGTCCAGTTCATTAAGTTTTTTAAAAACAACTTTATGGTGAAGTATTTAGTAACATTTTTTCATATCTGTACCATGGTAATGTGTTTCTAGTGAATATTTTTTTTCTTGCCATTATTTTTCCCATATGTCCTTCTGTTTTTATTTGATCATTTCATAGAACTTGAACCTTTTCCTTATTGAGCACTTAGTTTTGAATTACTTAAAATTTCCCCTCAGACCAGCTATTTGTAGGTGGTTTGTATAGAGAAGAGATAGGCCACACTGCATTCAATGATGAATTTACCTTCATTCCAGTGTTTTGTATGATTTCTTCTAGCATTCACCTCTGCACAGTCAATAAAGATGAGAGATTGCAGAGCTCTTCCCACTGCAAATCTCTTTCCTTCCCTAGTCATGTAGAAAGACTGCTTATTTCACTCAACCTTATCTTTTTGACTCCTTCAACCCATATGCTTCTGACAATAGAGCTGAGTCCAGGGAAGCTGACAGCATTTTGCAACCTGTTTCCATTGCTTAAAACAAAGGATTTTGATTCTGTTCTTGTGGATGTGCTCCTTACTTGAAAGTGGCAGTCTAGGATATCCTCTCTCTGTTTATGGGCTTTACTATCTTGAATGCCCTGTCCATCTATTTTGTGTTTCACAGTTGTACGTCTCCTGGGTTCATCATGGCTTGAATTTGTGTCTCTTCTTTTAGGGTTGTTGTTTAAGAGAAAAGAATAAATGCTAAATGTGTGGTACCATATTCAATAAGAAAACTTCAGTCCTTTCTAAACATTCCCTTTTCTTTGTTAACATAAGGCCTGTTTTCCCACACTTCTCACTCCCCAGGAAGGAGTCATTTTCTTCTCAAGTGAAGTCAGATTCTTTGTTCCCAAGAAACCTTTACTCTGATTGTAGACCTCTGAATTCATACTATTTTCATAGTCTGCATGAAATGGTAGCATTTAAAAATAAATATATACCTCTTTGCCTACGTTATAGGGCATTTGGAAACAAAGTCTAGGGCATGAGTATTCTGTGTCCTCTCTAGTATTACCACGAGTCATTTCAAGCATATACATGCTTATGGAATATTTCTTGTTATTATGTAGAAAATTTGTAATATTTTCATTGTGTGTCATCATTTCTTTTTTTAAGGAGATTTTTGCTATAGGGTGTGTGTGTGTGCTCATTGGGGAGACACAGAGAGAGAGGGAGAGAGAGAGAGACAGACAGAGATACAGAGAGGAAAAATCACCCTCTCAGGAGAGAGACACACCACAATCCCCCCTCCAGTACTCTCCTCTCAGGATTCTGCACATGCATGCATACACACATGCCCAATATGAATTTCAAGCTGTGGGCCCAAGACTCAAACTGTGGTCAACCACGTGGGAGTCCAGTGCCCCAACCATTAGACTATCTGCTGACCCCATCATTTCTGAGTTTGTATATTCTCTCTCTGGGCATTCCTCTTACTGAATTAGATAGTTGTGTACTTAGGATAGATTTTATTATGAAACATTGACTCAGTCACAGTGAATTTATAACACATATACCACCTCCGATAAAGAATAGCCTTTCTTGAACTTACATGACAATGGGCAATACCATTAGAAATAATATAATAACTGTAGGGCCAGCAGATGCTATGGAGGTTAGGCACTGGGTCCTACATGACTGACTGCGCTGTTTGAGTCCTGGACCCAGCAGCCTGAAAGTCACACCATGTATGTGGGAGTGCATGCCCCAAATCCCATGAGGAGACTGGAGAAAAGATGGTGGCATGACCATTCACTTTGGGGGTGATTTCTAACTTTTTTTTTCCTCTTTGTGTCTCTTTTGTAAGCACATGTGACCTATAGCAAAACAAAAAAGAAACAAACAAAAAAAAAAGAATAACTTTACCAGGCCAGCTCCATAGCACAGTGATTGAGTGTAGTGTATCGGGAACCACTTTCCACATGGCCAACTGCAGCTTAAATCTCAGTCCCATTGCCTTAGAAACATTTCAGGTACATGTTTGTATGTTTCCCAAGTTCCAAATGGGAATGGAGAAATGGTCAATTTCTCTAATGCAGAAGAGATTGTGGCATAACCATGTACCATTGGGGAGTACTTTCTCTTTCTCTCTCTCTGTGGCAAATAAATTTGGCATTTAAAAATAATAACTAGGTTTCATGGGGCCAGACCATGGTGCAGCAGTAAAGGATGATACTCTGAGAAACAATCCTACATGATAAAATTCCCAATTCTGGGGAATTTTAAGTGTGCAAGACTTATTTGACCATGATCTAAGGCTGGCTGAAGATTTGGAGTGGATTCTGGAGTTGGGACCATGTTGGGGGTGCTCTTTCTCTCTCTGTCGCTCTTGCTCATGGAGAAAGAAATATTTTTAAAAGAAGTAATTTTAGCCTTGAGTTTTCTCTTGCATCATGTAGATGAGTGATCCTTCTAAAATCACATTTTCTAGGTAGGAGTTTTGTCATCATATGGTACTATTCCTTGTAGCCTACATCCTATATGCTTTAGTCACATTTCTGAGTTCTCTCTTGCATTGTGTAGATGAGTGATCCTTCTAAAGTCACATGTTTAAACATGATAAAGGGCTAGAGAAGCTAGTTAGAACTTATATCATCATATGGTACTATTCCTGTAGCCTACATCCTATATGCTTTAGTCACATTTCTGAGTTCTCTCTTGCATTGTGTAGATGAGTGATCCTTCTAAAGTCACATGTTTAAACATGATAAAGGGCTAGAGAAGCTAGTTAGAACTTATATCATCATATGGTACTATTCCTGTAGCCTACATCCTATATGCTTTAGTCACATTTCTGAGTATGAGACATAAAAGTAACAGGGGTTCACTAGGCTAATGATTCAGGGGTTTCCACCCCTCCTTAAGTAGAGGCACTTCAAAATCTGGAATTATGGAGCAATGGTTTGTGAACAAATGATCATGTGTATCGTAATGTAACCTCCTGGGAATGCGTCTTGCCCTCCCACCCTCAGTCGCTGACTCCTACAGATCACTACCTTAGTCTGATGCCAGTCCGCTGGCTGAGGAAGTAGGCACAATAGAGTGGAGTGACTTGTTCAAGGTCACACATTCTGAGAGGTACTCCTGACTGGTTTGTCTTTCAGATGATAACCCACAAACCACAGCTGGACAGTTTCTCTGACGGATGGATCTGATGTGTCAGAAGATCAGCTCAAATAAAGTCAGACTTGGTATCTCGGCCAGATGGGGGCAGGGTGTGGTGTAGTGGGGAAGACACTATTTTAGAATAAAGAGTCATTGGAGCAGAATGGAAAATGTGCATTTGACATCGATCAATGTGCCTGTGCTCAAGCTGAGATGTTTAAACATGATAAAGGGCTGGAGAAGCTAAAATGGTAATTCAATCCAAAACAGCTTCTTTGACCTCAGCCAGTTAGAGACTCGTGGAACAAACTGTTACCTCTTCATATAAAAAAAAATGAGAGGTGGGAAAGGTTAATTTCACTTTCTGGGAAGGCGTGCTTAAAATATGATGGATTTGAAAACTTTGCCAATAATTTCTGTGTATTTTTTTTCTTCTTATCTTTAACTAGTCCTTTTAATTTCATTCAATACCAATAAGGCACCTATATTATAACCTCAGATGAAAACTAGATGCATACCTATGGAGCACAGCCAGCTCTGGGCAGAGGCTTGTTGTGGGTTGGGGCTCTGGGTGTATGGGTCAGCAGAGCTCAGAACAGGCTGCCAGAGACGTCCTGGAATTGTTTGGCACAGTCTGAGCAGCCCTAGAATTGTATATACCTTGCCAGGGAGTGGGCTGGGGGGCAGGGATGAAGCACTAAGGGACTTGGCTTTGGGTGGTTTTGGGGATGAAGAACTAGGATATATGAGGAAGAGAGAAGATGTGCGTGCCGAATCTGCCAAGAAAATTTCAAAGCCATCTAGCTCCTTTGATGGCTCTTGCCCTGGCATAATGATGCAGGACCCTGGGGGGAATATTCTCATTCTATAGATGAAGAAAATGAGATGCTGGTAAATGATGAGGCTTGCCTGTATTTACCAAAGTGGTCCCTGAACAGAGCTTAGTCTAGAGCCCTCCACTCTGGGATTCTACTTCACAACCCCTCCTGCAGAATATTATAGGGTTTACTCTTTCTCTGTGTTACCTCCAGTAGGTATCTCCTTGAATTTACTAGATGCTTAGCTTCCTGCAAGAGGTAATGCCATGTGAAAAGTGGTTGCAACATTAATTCCAGACAAATAGGAGCATATTTAAAAATATTGAGTGTACTTTCAATTTTGAAAGTAACATACCACAGGTCCGAAAACTTTAAATATTGGCAAGAACAAAAAACATTTAAAATAATCTTAGTCTGCTCACAGAACTGCTGTGACCATTTCGGTCTATGGCTTTTTGGTCATTTGTTCTCATACATTCGGTTTTTTAAAAAATCTGGTGGAAACTATGTCATACATATAATTTTCTTTCTTACTGTTTTCATGTAGCTTTTTGTCATAAGTAATTTCCACTTTAACAGCTGTTGGATATTTGCAAGACGCTTAATCATGAAGCATTTGCTAGCCATAGTATTAAAGCATTTTATCATATTAATTCACTAAATGTCCATTAAGCACTTTGTGCCTAAAATTACCTGGCAACCATTGTCCCAGGGACAATTTCCTTGATGTGTCAAGAGCTTTGGAACATTCAAAACCATGTTAGTGTAAGCCCTACACAAGCTAGAGGGAGCTCAAATTTTTATTCTGGCCTGTACTACATTAATATGCCAACTGATGGCATAAACTACATTCAAGCTGGCTGGAGCCAAGATGCAAGACAATAAGATTGTCACAGGACCATCTACAATTTCCTAAGCTTGCTTTCTCTCTCTCTCTTTTTTCTCTCTCTCTTTCTTTCTTTCTTCTCTCTCTTTCTTTCTTTTTTCTCTCTCTTTCTTTCCTCCTTTCTTTTCTCCTTTCCTTCTTTCTTTCTTCCTCCCTCCCTTCCTTCCTTCCTTCCTTCCTTCCTTCCTTTCTTTCTTTCTTTCTTTCTTTCTTTCTTTCTTTCTTTCTTTCTTTCTTTCTTTCTCTTCCTTTTCCTTCCTTCCTTCCTTCCTTCCTTCCTTCCTTCCTTCCTTCCTTCCTTCCTTCCTTCCTTTTTTCTTTCTTTCTTTCTTTCTTTTTGCTTTTGTTCTTTCTTTTTACCTTACTGGCAGAAAACATGTGGATGGGGCTATGGGGCATCCTTGATAGGATCTCATCATGCCGCGATCCCCTTTCCCTAGTTTTCTAGCTCATCAGGATCTTGGTTGCCTACACATACACCCGTTTATTCCAGGCTGATCCAGGATTAAAAATCTATGGTCAGCTGTGTGGCTTCCAGCCCTGTAGGTCAACTTGCTACCTTTTGGACTGCAGAGGCGGGACCACATTTACAATTTTCTTCTCTAATTCATCCTCATGAACATTTTGATTACATCCTATTCACTTTGTTAGTGAGGAGAAGATTTTTGTCCTAGGGGTACATGATGGCTAAATACACAATGCCCAATAATGGACAGATCAGGTTAATAGCAACTTATCAGCCACATATGAAAACTCACAGCCTGGGGGAAGAGGATACTGCACAGTATGCAGGACCTCATTGAGGGTTGCATTCAGGCACAGAGTGGATGACCTGGGCTGTGGGAAGTAGGTTTTGTAGTTTCAGGAGGGTTGGTGCCACGTGCTCTGGGGAGATGATGTGGTTGGCTTCTCTGAATAAGTTTTCAGGCTGGCGCAGAGCTGAAACTCACTCCTCGGGGACAAGTACAGACTGCACCTGCTCCCTTGGATAAGAGGGATTATTAGGCAAGACTTTATTTACAGGAACAGAGTGGGGAGGGGAACTTACTGTTAGGCCATTCAAGCCTCCCAATGTTACCAAGTATCAAGACAGCTCTTAATAGTGAGCCTTAATTTTAGATCTTATATCACCACGAGGAAAACTACTTTTCCTCCTTCCCTGCCCCTCCATTTTCTCCAACTTTTTCCTCCGATGTTTTTAAATATCTTGGTCTTCGCTGACTTATGTTTAAGAGCTTGTAAAATGTGAAGAATAATAGTATGGTGGTAAAGTCAGCCAGCCTGGCTACTAGTCCATGCTTATGTAGGTACCAGCTGGGTGGCAGTAGGCAAATAATTTCCCCTCTATATGCTTTGGTTTCCTCACATGTAAAACGGAGATGATAGTAATAAAGCTACTTACCTCATAGAGGTTTTTGTGAGGAGTAAATATTAATATATGTAAAACATTTATAAACCTTCCTAGTATATGCTACACAAGTAATATTATTATTATTAATTTTAGCATTATTCTGCACTTTTCAGCCTTTCTTCCTAGGCCGTTCCTCCAAGGCTAAAGTTACCACAAACTTGTCTGCAGAAAATGTGATTGATCTGTTCATTCATTCATTCATTCATCTATTCAGTCAATAGATATTTACAAAATTCTGCTCTGTAGAGAGACTGTTCTAAGGGAAAGAATCCATTGAGGAATGAGACCAACAGCACCTTAGGAGCTGGACTTAGTGTGGAAATGGGTAGACAGAGGATAGGCAAGCACATAATAAATAGGAAGATAATCAGGACTTGCAAAAAGTGCTCAGAAAGAAGAAAAGGAAATGAAAAAGGGGCCATCTGAGAGATGCTTGTTTCTTTTATGCAGGGAACTAGGAAAAGGCAGAGCCGTGGTTCTCTTTTATACTGGGTTGGTATGAGGCCTCTAGAGGGTCATAGATGCTCTGTTCTCTTGCTTGATAATAGATACAAGATTCATAAAAATAAATAAAATAATATAGAGGCTGAACAGTTGCACAGGAATAAAAATGTCTCTGCAAGGCTGATCCATCTGGGAGAGTTCCAGGTTTGAGTCTAGAGACCTCCCTGAGTACTATAGGCTTATGCCTGCCTGTAATTTGGGACTGATTGAGGCTGGGGGTGGATTGAGTTGTGAGACCCCATTTTTCTCTCTCTCTATTGCTCATGAAGTAAATAATTAAATAAATAAATAAACTTACTAATGTAGTCATCCAGAGAGCTTTCTTTGTATTCTTTGAGACTTTACACTCCCCATACCTACAGCTATCTCTCTTCACTGTGCCAGGGACGTTCCTGTCTTGTTAACCCAGTTTTTGCATTGATTTTGGTCTAGAATTAGGGAAACAAATAGAGAATGATGGAGCAGAGAGGTGTGAAAGAGGAGAAGGGTCTATTTGAGAAGTTAAAATCAATTTATAAAATAAGGATCTTGCAAGAATGCAGAGAAAGATTTCAGGAAGACAAACTCCACTGTTATTCATCAGTTATTTATTGCTGCATAACAAACCACTCCAAAATTCAGTAGCTTGAAAAAACAATTTATTATTTCTCGTGATCCTGTGGGTTGCAGTTAATGCCACTGCTGATTTTGCAAGGATTCACTTACTGCAGGACGGGCAGGACCAGAAGACACCTGATAGGCTCACTTTAATGTGTAGACGCTATAGCATCAGGTACCTTGCCTTGGTTTCCTCTTCCCCCAGGAAGTTGGACCTGCTTCTGCTATGGAGGTTTCAAGGCAGTGTTCTATAATGGTGAAAGCAGATATTATCAAACCTCTTCAGTCCTAGGTTCTGGAACTCACACATTGTCACTTCTGCCACTTATTACTGGCCAGGAGAATTTACAAACCCAGCTCAGAGTCTAGCCAGGGAGGTATATGTTAAATTAAAAATCACATCAGTCTTAGTTTTGAAGCTGTGTTAAGGGAGCTGAAGAAGCAGTGTTACATGAATATATCAGTGAGGAATGACATGCCCAACTCCAAACCTCTAGTTGGGTTGTTTTTCTTCCCTTGGCTGAGACCATGAATGTAATGACAAGGCCTTTGGTGTTTAGTTGCATGGCAGCAGTTTAATATAGCAGGCTGAAAGTTGCTCTCCTTACAAAGCCTGCTTGCAGAGTTGGCCCTTGGCTGGAACCAGGGAACTTGGATTTCAGGAGTGTCCCACTGTGCCCTACCATATAAGGGTGGTTTAATGTGCCCAGATTATTTGTGCAAATAATGTAGTTTATGCTGAAAATCCACTTTCTCTCTGGGAGTCTGGAATTCTGGTACATCAGGCAGAGGGTATCCATGTGACAAGCTCCCAGTGAAAACCTTTGGCACTAAGTCTTTAATTAGCTTCTCCTGGGCAAAAACCTCTCACATGTGCTGCTGCATTTTGCTGTTCAGGGAAGAGTGGGCTCTGTGTGAGCCCTCATGGGAAGAAGAGAACCTAAGCAAATTTGTTCACAGTTTTCCCCAGACTCTGTGTCTTTTCCTTTTATGATCTGTATGTATATCCTTCTTACATTGCTGCAATAAATTGCTGCCAAGAGTATAACTTTATGCTGAGTCCCATGAGTACTTCCAGCATAACTCCAAATATAAGGGTGGTCTTGGGGACTCTGGCATATTAGTCTTATCCTCTTATACATTTTGTCTTCCAAGATGGAAGCCAATTCTCAAGTGTCATGGAGCAATGCCAAAAAATTACTTTGAGAGCTTTTATGCCAGACAGAAAATGATGTCTTGTGTCCCTGGAACTGGTGCTGTAAACCACTATTTAGAAATGATTCTTTTTTTTTATTAGCAGGATTTGTTTTGACTTGTGAGTGCAGTTCATTTAATTGGTAATAAGTAAGTGATAATTTGTAATATGTGTACATGATTGATTGTCCCTATACTCTCTAGTAATAGTATCTTTCAGAGAAATAATTGGTTGAGACAAAAACTATAAAAGAATTCAGTTTATCCTGGACAGATTTGTCATCTGGAGCAAACCTATAAGGCCAGAGTACTGAGACTGTCTCTGAAGAGACATCCCTCTTGTCCCCTGCTCCTGAACCAAATGGTGGCCAACACTTGGTCACTGAAACTATTGACTCCAAAGACATGTAATTATAATGGAGGGAAAGTTAGCCACAGAATGTTACTTCCTTCCCCCTGCTTTCCCTGTACCCCACCCCAACCTATTGTGCCAGTAGTATTGGCAATAAGGTGTCTGTGTGGAAATCTGCACTGTCAGCTACCATGCAGTACTTTGCCATCACATATATCCTGGGGAGTTCCTGAGTAAAGGACATGGTGATCCAGGAAGAGGCATAAAAATCTCCCAGTGAAAACCTTTGGCACTAAGGTTTTCTTTTATGCAGGAGTAGTATGAAGGAGAACTACTCACTATTTCAGAATGGGAAGAGGGATGCATAAATGAAAAGAATAGGAGTTAGAATTTAACAGAGATGAAGCTTTTCTTATTGTATCACTTAATAATTGTGTGACCAAAAGAAGACCAATTAACCTTTATGATCTTTATAATCATAACTAAAAACATTTGCACAATAGAATGAGACAGTGTTCATAATATACCTAATCTGTTACACAGCATAAGGTAAATGTCTCTTAGACTTGGGTCTCTTCTCAAGTGTTAGGAATCTAAGTTATATGCTTTTTTTGTTGGCCAACTTTTCATAATTAGCAAGTATTTCCTTTATAATGAAAAAATAAATTGTGGATTTGTTTTTCTCTCTCTTTCTTTTTTTTTTTTTTTCCTGTAGGGCCCACGCACTTGCTTAAGAGACAGAGAGACAGCTAGAAATCACCTCCCCAGGAGGAATGGCTATGCTGCAATCCCTTCTCCTCCATTCTACTCTTGGGATTTTGGGTACGCATGTACAGGTGCCCAGTGTGAACTTTAAGCTGCCCCGGTTGACTATGTGGGAGTCCAGTAATATTTATTTATTATACCATCTGCTGGTCCTTTGTTTCAATTTTTGTTTTTAATTAGCTTAAGGCCTATTTCTTTGCCATGCTGCACAGGCCATCTCTTGCACAAAGCCCTTTCCAGGTCACCAATGCTTGGCATACTCCTGACCCTGAGTCTCTCTGAGCAGTTATTATACATTAACATCAACAGAGACTTAGAAGGGTTCATTCTTAACTGAATGACTGCAGACCTACATATTACTGACATAGGTACAGTATGTCAAACCTTTTCTCAATTTTTCAGTAATAATAATTTGAATTGATGTTTTTACCTAGAACCATTCTCTCTTAGCAGGGTAACTACAAGGATATTAAAAGAGGGAGGGAGAGAAGAGAGAGAGAGAGAGAAATGCCTATTCATTGCGTAGGATTGTCCTTTTTTAAAATTTTATTTTTCTTGAGATTTACTTCTGTTTTTCTTCTAGTTAATAATGAAATGCACTTTGCAGGGAAGGTCAGGGAGAGCTAGGTAAACTTCATAGCTCTGAGGACCATTCATAGGGATGGGGTTAACTGAATTCTGTGTCTGTTTAGAAAATCGCTGGAGTGCCTACCTTCTAGGCTGCCCTTCTCCTTGAGGGTAAATACAAAGAGAGTAGCATAGCTACCAGGCTTCCCCCTGGTCCGGGTCCTTTTGAATAAACACCACACATAGGCATAGTGAGCTGAGTGAGAACTCCTACTGTGTGTAAACTAACTGATGGATGTCCTCTTGTATTCTCTTCAAATCAATAAAGTTTTAGACAGAGAAGGACTGGTAGAGAATTCCAGGGTAAGTTTTATTTATTTTGGGTAAAGTTTAATTTATTTGTTTATTTATTGTGCCAAAAATGTTGAGAGAGCAGAGAATGACATCTGTCCTGACAGCACTTGACTTCTCAACAATGTACTTGAGGTAGCACAGTCTGACTTGCGCTATTATTTCTAGTTTCACATGTAGAAGTTCTCCCTCCAAGACCTCAGATTTTATTGAAAAGCATCTGACCCAAATGGTGCTTATATGTGTTTACTAATTGAAAGTGTTGGAGAAATATTAAATAATAGAAAATACCCCCAAAATTTCCTCCAACCTCTTATGAAGCCAAGTGGAACCACTGTAGTGGCTTATCCTTTATAGGAAACCCAGAAGGTGTGAGTCAGTCTTAAGTAGCTATTGAGCACAACCATGTATCTAGCAGAGCCCCTGTGGAGCATTCAAAAGCTTCGGACATAATCTCTCCATAGACTAGTTGGTGAGCGATGACTATTGCCCATGAAACTTTAATGAATAATAAAAGCAATGTATTAATATAACTAGTAAAGTCAGTGAAGGCCAGAAACATGGCCCAGAATAGTTAGGAAGTTTTCCTTGAGAAGGTTCAAATGAAACTAGGGTCCAAGGGTCAGGCAATGTCTACATTGATTAACTCTTCACAGCCCTTGAGAGAGAATCTACTTCTACTTTTCTTAAACCTCAGGGAATTTCCCAAGAGAAAATAACAATCCTGAGTTAATAAAATCTGACTGTTAAATTCTACTCTTTTCTCACCTTACCCTCCATGTCTTGTGTAACTTCCATTTTTCAAAGCCTTGGTTTCTGGTATAGTTCCCTTAAAGTTTTGTCCCCTAACATTCTGTATAGTGCCAGCATAGTGGGAGATTCGCTTTTCTGTTAAATAAAGTTAATTCTTATCCACATCTCACAAAAATAAGCCACCTCTAAAAATTAAACTTTACCCAACCAACATTCATTAAGTACCTGTGGTTTCACTGTGTATATATAACCCAGATGCAACAGTGAGTCATTTCCTGTCCTCAAAAGAGTTTACCTTCAAGACTGGGAGAGAGGGACCGACAGGTGGCATGGTGGTTAAAGGTGCTGGATTCCCACATGGCCAACCGTGGTTCAAGTCCTGGACCTGGCGGCTTGCTTTCTCACTCTCTCTTCCTCTCTCTCTCTCACTCTGTCCCTCTCTGGTCAAATTGAAATAAACAAATGAATAAATAATAAATAAAGTTAAATAAAATAATTATTAAAAAAAAGACTGGGAGAGAAAATAACTGTCACAAGATAGAATGTGGAAGAATTTATAAAGAAGGATGAGATTAACTCTAATGAGAGAAGGCTTTGTGACTGGGGATAGGCTATAAGAAACACTTGAAATTTACAAATATGGAAACAGCAGGGTGGCAGTTGGGTGTATTTCATTAGGAGAACACATTGTGAACAGACAGACACACAGAAGTGGTAGGTACAGGACTTGTCTGGGTTTGAGTAGGGATAGTGATGTAAATGAGTGTCCTGGCAGTGAGGACTGAAACAATGAATGAAGCTGGAAATGAGAAGCTAAGAGGTTGGGTCCTTTCCTTTTAGTGGATCCAACCTCCACTCAAAGGATTCTGAGCAGAATAGGGCCATGAACTTTAGGCTTGCACTCTGGCCATAGCATGCATGTGGAGTAGAAGGGGAAGAGTTACAACTGAGGGTGAGAAAGGTTAGGACTCTGCTGGCAGTAATCGGGGCAGGTGGCAATGAAAGCGGAAAGTAGGGCAGTGGTGATGGACCTGGGAGGGGAAAGGGCCCTGAGAGAGAGAAAGCAGGGCAACTTTGCTTGTCTCTCGTCTTCCCCAGGTAAAATACTCTGTCACATAGGCAGGCAGTTTCAGGACTGCAGGCATCTAATGACTTTTGCTTGCTGACTTCCGACTAGAGAATGACGCCCGAGAGATTTGACAACACCTATTGCCTCCTTGGCAGCAATTCTGAATCGAGGGCACATCTCCCAGCCAATGGGTAGCTCAGTCTTCTGTGATTGCTGTTTTCCTGTGCACTTCCTTACATGACGCCTTCTCTTGCTCCAGTGGGTGTGGCCAGAAGCCCTCCCATCTGCTGCAGGGCAGATGCCAACAAAGGGCCGCCTCCCATTTTTTAGCTTAGAGCACTTTAAAGCCCCTACTGACAGATCCTATTCAAGCTAAAATGAGTGGCTGGGGGCAACTCATACATAATTTTCCTCTATTTAGTGACTTCCTACACCATGGGGTCTGGATGATTTCTGTTCATTTAATTAAAGGTTATACTGGCAAATTGTTATCCTCTGGAGTGTGAGTGTGCAGGGAGTGCTTTTGGAATACATTACAGGGTAATTCCCTTTGCCCTTTATTGCCTCTGCAGGCCATGTGAAATTGAATCGCAAATAACACATTTTAGAAACAGGCAGAGATACTGAGGCCTGTGCTTCCTTTGGCTTTAATAAGACAGCAAGCGAGGGTATGTAAACGACCCTCTGGTTATGCAGGCGAGTTGAGGAAGCAGACCCGAATAACTAATAGAAGTGATTTCTCCACCCTAGACTGTGAGTTCAGCAGCCTCTGCTCCTGCCAGGAGTGTCTGCATCCAGTAGCTGGTTCTGCCTTTGAAACATCCAGGGGGCCCATTACTGTTAATGGGAGCCTCTTCTGAGCACACACTGGAGAGGAGTCCCACTTATGCACTGATGGGAGGGAAGTCAGCAAATGTACCTCTCCTTTTCTAATCTCCCTCTCCAGAGATGGCAGCCACTCTCTAAGTTCTGTGCATGAGGAAAATACCAACAGGTAGAAACCTTTATAGCAAAGATGCTCACTCTCGGAGCAATTGGCAACAGTCTGTGAAGCTGAGAGGAAACAGGCAATTTAAGTATTGGGAAGCGATAGGATAGAATGGAGGGGGATGGGCTGAAGGCATCAAGATGTGCTGTGAGGCTGTGGCTCCCTATAACTGGCAGCAAGCTGACCATGTGAGCAAGGCCCAATCAGCAGTGGATATGCCTACCTCTAGTTTAGGATGTGTTTGTTCCTGAGGTTGAGGACTGGATGTTAATATATTTGTGCCTCCCAGTTAGTTGTGGCAACGATATTTCTTCAGAGGAGAGCTGAGAGGCTGGGAATGCTATGAAGGGAGAATATGGAGGTGAACAGGTGTTTACATTGAAACAAAGCTTTGAGGAGATGAGGGAGCGCATGATGAAGATGTCGTAGGCAGAAGGGCTACAGGAGGCTGGCGCTTCCTAAAGCAGTGTTGGGCCTAGGTGATGGGAGGTGAGAGAGTGTGACAAGGAGGAGAGGTCAAATAGGTGGGGCTGGACACAGCTTATAAAGTTTTATTCTAGTCTTTGTAAAGACGTTGGCTTCTATTCTGAGTAAAATGGGAGCCACAGCAGGTGACTTTAGAAGAATATCTGGGCATACTCCAAGACCTTGGAAGCTCTAAAAATGTCACTGATCTGGCAGATCCCAAATATTCCTGGAGTTTATCTCCCATCTTCGAAGACGTGTGTCTTATTAAAATACCAAAGGCATTTGCCACTTCCTGCTCAGCAGTACAGTTAGTATAACATCATCAATGCAATGGACCCGTGTGATGTTCTGCATAATATCAGAACAATCAAGTTGCCTGAGAACTACTACATTATGATAAGAGAAATAACAGGTATGAAGCTATTACAGTGAAGGTATACTGTAGTCTTTACCAAAGAAAGGCAGGTTACTTTTCTTCCTCATTCTAATGGGTAATGAACAACAACAAAAAGCACCTATCAAAGCAAAACCAATTTGTTAGTCTGTTTCAGTAAAAATATTGCTTATCCTCTTATTTGATATCTTTGTTACTTTGGGCTGCTTTAACAAAATATTGTAGTGTGGATAGCTTAAACAACAAAAATTCTGGAGGCTGTCAAGTTCAAGATAAAGGTGTGGGCAATTCCATTCCTAGTGAGGGCACTCATTCTTACTTGCAGATGGCTATCTTCTTGCTGTGTCCTCACATGGTGGAAAGAGAGGGGAGAGAGACAGCTTTCACATCTCCTTATGAGGATTCTATGGTCAAGACTAATTACCTCCCAAATGCTCCACCTTCTATTATTATCATGCTGGGGATTAGGGCTTCAACATATGGATTTGGGGGGTGGACAATTCAATCCATAGCAGTTGGTATTGTGGCCAGAACTTGGTTAATTTTACAGTAACCTATGACCATCTGTCGTGATCTGTCTGGTTTCTGCAGAGGCCAGTCAGGTGAACTGGGAGACATGAGGCAAACCACTGCCCCTGATTCTTTCAAGTCTTTGGTTGTGGCAGTAATCTTTTCGTTTTCTTCAGGAATACAGTATTCCTTCCATTTTATTATCTTGGCAGAAAAGAGGGCAGCTTGAGAGGAACTGCCTTAGGCCGTTATTACCATAATGGCTCTCACTCCACAGTTATGGAACAGAAGTGAGGGGCCCTAGCTATTAGGTACGTCTGTCCCAATTACACACTTAGCAACTGGGGAAATAATCACAACGTGGGTCACCAGGTTCCGTAAGCCCTCAGTGACCTAGGCTAAAGTTGTGCTTATGACATGGCTTATGTAAGTCCTCACTCTAACCAGAGGAGCATAGTGGCATGGTTTTTAGGTCCTTTGTATTATTTCAGCTGCTCAAACCCTGTATTTAATAATTCTTGAAATTGCTAGATTTCCCTTTTTCTCTAAACTAAAGTTACCCTGGAAAATGGTTGCAAATTGATTTGAGGAAAGAATCAGAATTGCTTTCTGCATATTTAATACTTACATTGGTATTGCAGAATTTGTCCTCAAGGAGATCTGCCTTCTGCTTAACTTGTCTTCTCTACTACCTCTCATGGCCTCCAGCCCAGCCCACCCAATAAATATCCAGTGCCAGGACTTAGTACAGCATAAGCAGGGATATATACAGCAGGGACCTATTCTAGGAAATAGCAGGCTCTTACATCAAAAGAATTGTAGGAATTTGCTAACACATACTTTGGGTGTGAAGCTTGGGGTCTGTGAGCTGACTTTGGAAACTGGGTGAGGGGGCTATGATTTGCTATTGTGACAACTGGTATCAACCTTCTGTTCCCTAGCTCATGTGTGTGCACATGCATGTGTGTGCTTATTTTTCATTGCACAAATTAAACAATACCTTTGTCAGCTGTCCATCCATTTTGCTGCTTGGAACACCATGACTTGGTCAAGGCACTCAGGATGGTCTTCCAGCCTTGCTGCACATTATAGTAATTATGTCTAACTTGCCTATGGCCATTAAGAACTGCTTCTTGGCATTTACTGTTCTGAGATCCCATTATACCCTTCATATTAGAGATCTTGGTTCTATGACAGCATATTACAGTAACTCCTGCCTACCATATGCTAACTACCACATGCTAGCTACCACAAAGCATCTCAATTCTTCTTTTTTTTTTTTTTTTTGGAGAGGTTTTTGCTATAGGGCACAAGTGCTTGCCAGAAAGACAGAGAGAGACAGAGAGACAGAAAGTGAGAAATCACCCCCCAGGGGGGATGGCCACACCACAATTCCTACTCCTCCATTCTCCTCTCGGGATTTTGGGCATGCACGCGCATGCGCCCAGTGTGAGTTTAAGCCTCCAGGTCTGGGACTCAAACCATGGTCGACTACACGAGAGTTCAGTGACGTAACCATTATGCTAACTGCTGGTCCCACATCTCAATGATTCTTGTGCCCCTTCATTTGTACTTTTTTTTTTTTTTGTCCTTTAAGCCTGCCCAAATAATTCTGTTACATGGTAGGGTCTCAGAATTTATTTAGTAAACTCATTCTAACAATTCTACCTCTTTGAGCCTTCTGACCCTTTCTTTCGAACTATGCAAAGGAAGTTCCAATATCTTCACCCCATTTACTGTCGGCTAACACTATGCCATGTTTCAAGGAATAATCCACAATTGTGCCAGAATGAGCTCTGGTTGTTCTTATCAGTTTATTGAGTCCTGAGTCTTGGAGAATGCTCTCATATTGATCACCATCCCCCCTGGCGTTTCACTCTGTTCTATAGTCCATTATAGTCAAGACCCATTCCTGAATACATATCTAAGAATGCTGCTAGTATGTATTAGTTAAACCCTACAATTCCTTTGATGTAGAGTCTGTTGCTTTCTAGAATAAGGCCTGTATATCTCTACTTCTGCTGTGGTAAATTCTACCACTGGTTATTAGTCTGTGGGCTGGGAGGAGGGAGAGGCAGATCTTTAGAAGAATAAATACCGTTTTGCCATACACCTGTTTCAAATAAAATCAGTACATGGCCTCTAGGCAAGTTGATAGAGAGAGCAGAAAGGGAACTATTTTTCTGTAGCCATAAAAAGAAGCTTCTTTTGTGGCCCTAGAGGGTTCAAGATTCTCATACTTGAGCTTACAAATGTCCCTATTCCAGATTTCATAGTCCTACTTATCTATTAGGGCTCAATTTTGACATAGAAGGCATACAGAGGCTGCACATTTAATAGTCTTTGCAAATCTGCCACACATAAAAATCATACCCTAGGCCTGTTTTCAGCACAGTCTTCCCTGTAGCTGCAGGATATGAGAATCTCTTTTAAACTGACGTATAGTCTTCAACACTTTTAGAATATGCCTTAAGCTGACAATTAACTACCTAATTTCATTTTCTTTTTTCAGGGCCTCAAATGCCTTCACAAATAACCATTTCACACCACCATCGTCATCATTATCTTATCTCCTATCAATCAGATGATGTAGCCAATGTCATGCCCTTTACCTGCACCTCATTTTAATCAGCTACAGACAAAAGCTTTACTATTTGCAATGTCACCACATGCCAGGGATTATTCCTACCCCACTTATCATCAGCAATGGGGTTCTTCTTTTTTCAGACAGGTAGGTGTCAAGAACTCTAAAGAGTCTGAGATTGTGCTTTAGTTTCAGGCTGACGCTGTAACCTGCCATATTCATGGATGACTATGGAAGATAAAGTCCTTTGTCTCTGATCCAGTAGTGTTATGTTGTCTGTGAGAGACCCAGACAGAACTTCTCCCCAAGTTGGGTATTCCAATTCCAAAGTCTTACACCAAGGGTCTTCTGGTCTCAACATCTTCCATTCAAAGTTCCTAGAAAACAAAGCCTGAAGCAAAGTTTATGTCTTAATTATTGAGGGATATAATCCCAAGGCACTGAGAATGTAGGGGAGAGAAGGAAAGTATATGATGTTTATCAGGCTGACCATGATATCGCAAATAAAAATGAAAAATGTAACTTAGTTAATTTCTCAACTGTGTGAGGCAGGCTGTTATGCCTTAGAACAGTCACTTGTGGAAAGGAAGCGAGAGGTTAAATCTACCAGTTCCTTTCCACAGAGGCATTCTCTGTCTTTCTTTTCCCATTTACTGTTGCTGTTAGCTTCTCCAGGCAGCCTCTGGGAAAGTGAGAGTCAATGCACACATCATCTACCTCCACCTGTGGTCAAAGGGGCCACAGCCTGTGAGATTCCTTCTGCTTTTCTTCCTCTTCTTTTTCTATGGTCAGAGAGCATGTGCACTAGAAAGAGAGAGAGAGAGAGAGAGAGAAGGAGAGCAAGAGAGGGGAGAGAGAGACAGAGAGAGATAGAGAGAGAAAGCACCCCCCCCCCGCATTGGGACATGGTCAGAGCAGAATCCCTTCTTTTCCATCTCTCCATCCTGTCAGAATTTGGAGGATGCATACATTCATGCTCAGTGTGTTTTTCAAGCCAGTAAACCATGATTATAAGACTGGGACCTGGCTCCCTTAATCACTAGGCAGCAGGGTCGACCCTCCTCTTGCTTTTCTGCTTCAATACTAACCATCCACAATTCTCAATAGGTTATTACATTTCACATAAACCTAGTAGGAATAATAATTTCTAAATTGCTTATTTTAAAAGATTGTTGTGAGAGAGAAAAAGTTGTGTAAAATCCTAAGTGCTGTAGAAAAGCTAGATTTTATTTATCCGAAGGTTTCTTAAACTTGAACTAGTATAGTAAGAGGAGAGGTTTCAACAAGACTTTGAAGAGTAAGTAGAAGATGCACAGATGAAGGCGTAGGGAAGGGCTTCTTGGGCAGAGAGCACTTACAGGAACCAAAGACAGATATGGAAGATGGTGTAAAAGAAGGGTCAGGCCTCAATAGCATGTAGCAATAAAATATGATGCTCTGCAAGGCTGACCCACATGGGAGATTCCAAGTTTGCATCTGGAGGCCTTCTTAAGTATGCCAGGCATGTGCATGCCCATGATCTGAGCTGGCTGAGGCTGGTGGTGGATCATAGCATTGGCCCCTACTGGGAGTGCTATCTCCCTATTTCTCTCTCTTGATCATAGAAGAAACAAATAAACTTAATAAATAATAAATAGAAGAATGGCTGGTAAACTATGGTGAAAGAGCAAAATCCAACCTTCTGCCTCTTTCCATAATAAAGTTTTGCCAAACTATGTTCATACCCACTTGCTTATGTATTATCTTTGTCTGTTTTTATATAGTTGCAATAGAGACTCTACGGCCTTTAAAGCCTGAAATATTTACTATCTGTCCTTTTATACACTCACTCTAGGTATAAAAGAAAATTCTGTATAAAATATGGTGTCGGTAATTCATGAACATGAATCGCTTTGTCCTTTCATTTTTATTATTATTTTTTTTTGAGAGGTTTTTGCTATAGGGTGTGTGTGCTCACCAGAAAGACAGAGAGAGACAAAGAGACAGAAAGTGAGAAATCACCCCCCCCGGGGCAGGGGGATGGCCACACAGCAATCCCTTCTCCTCCATTCTCCTCTTAGGATCTTGGGCACACACACACACACGTACCCAGTGTGAGTTTAAGCCACTGAGTCCAGGACTCGAACTGCAGTTGACTACATGGGAGTCCAGTGACACAGCCATTATGTCAACTGCTGGCCCCACTTTTATCTTATTTCTATGGCTCAAAAAGAATTGATCACATAATGGCCACATAATAAATACTTTGGAAAAGTATTTGATACATAATTTACCAAACAGAGAGTTAATCTCAGTAGTTTACAATTTTCAAAACAAGATGACAGTGAACAAAGAATTTGAGGCAGTATGGTCTATTGTTAGGCTAACCACATTAATAATTGAGACATTGTCTTACATATAATTGGGATTTAGGACCAACTATTTGAAATCTGACTCTCCTAGAAAATCTAGACTTAATTGAGATTTAGCATTACGTGGTTCTTAAAAAAAGCACATTGTGGGACCAGCAGATGGCAAAATGGCTACATCACTGGACTCCCACATGGCCTACCACTGTTTGAGTCCCTTGCATGGTGACTAAAAATTCACATTGGGTGCATGTGCGTGTGTGCCCCAAATCCCAAGAGGAGAATGAGGAGAAAGGATTGCATCTGGTCATCCACCGGGAGGGGGGGTTATTTCTCACTTTCTCTCTCTCTCTCTCTCTGTTTCTCCTGTGAGTATACATGCCATATTGTAAAATTCTTTCTAAAAAAACAAAACGCACACACACACACACACACACACACACACATTGCTGAACATTGTGTTTCCACAGGCAGCCAAGCACAAGTTTGAAACACTTTCTAGATTTCTCAAGGGGAGAAGTCATATGTGATTTTGAATTCCCATTCACTAGCAAAATGCCTGGCACACAGGCAGGATTAAAAAGGACTTGCTAAATAAATTAAGGGTCTAGAAAAGGGCCTAGCACACAGTAGGTTCTTGGTAAATGTTTGTTGAATTATCTGGCAAAATATTCTGTTCATTCAAATGAATGTGCATTTTCAGATCACAGAATGCAGACCATTGCTAGAGCCACGCTGGAGCTCTCTGTAGGGTGCATGCACGTAATTTGAAATCTACATCTAATTCATTTGTCAGAGCATTGTATAGCCATTCAGTGGCCCCAACTACTGGATGAGATACCCAATCAATGCTATCTAACAAGAACAGCTACATGTCAAAGATGGGGAGCTCATTCGGGAGAAACCTCATGGCTCTGCTGCTTTAAGGCCAATTAACTAGTGTCTGACATCTTCCAGTAAATCTAAATTAAATGCATTCTTGTGAATTCTAATTTCAAGTGAGCTTAATTGAACTTGGGAGGAAAGCTACCATTTAGTGAGTAAAATGAAAATGAAGTAATTGAATATTTTTCCAGAATTGTATTTGAAATGTGCTCCATCAAATGTAGCTTCAGAACCCAAGCGACCAGCTGCATGTGGTTAATATTTGGAGAAGGAAGAGGAGTATTTAAATGTCAGCTTGTAGCCACTAGGACGGTAAATACAATAGCCGGCTGTTCAATTACTAGCTGTGGGCTCCACTTGGCATTCAAAATCTTATTTCTTTTTTTTAAAATTGGAAGTTAAATAATGTGGTCAAGAGAATTAGGATGAATCTGGATGACTAAAAGCAAACCTGAAATCTTTCTTCACTCCTCTCCCTCTCCAGCACATGAAAAGGAGAACAGTACTGTTGATTTGAAGTTGTAGGCATTTAGAATGAGTTTAACCAATTGATTACCCATAGAAATATTGAGAGTCATCTATTCACTATTCATTGAAGTCCCACCATGTTCATGGGAAATAGATGATTGAACAGGACTCAAATATGTGGCCTTACGGATCTTTGTGTTTGGTAGTGAGATGAGACCTGAGAATACATCAATACAGAAAAGCTAAGTAAGGTAAAATACATAACAGATGAACAAGCACTGAGTGACAAAGGATTGTAGACTTCTAACTGAAAAAAAAAAAGCACTCCTTTTAGGGAAGATGGTATTTGAGCTATAAATGTTTGCAGAAGGAAAAGAAAGCATGGGGCCTATTAGGAGGATGATGAAGCATTTAATTGGGCTGGTGTGGAAGGTTTGTGGAATGAATTAAAATGAATAAATGGAAATGATGTGGTTATGGAGGTACTTTGTTCTTAAGAAAACCTCTAACTAGAGAAGAGATTTCACCAAAGATGGGCAATAAGAATCTAGATGTAGGGAACCAGCAGTTAGCATAATGGCTATGTCGCTGGACTCCCACGTAGTCGACAGTGGTTCACGTCCCAGACCTGGTGGCTTAAAACTCACACCGGGTGCATGTGCGTGTGTGCCCAAGATCCTGAGAAGAGAATGGAGGAGAAGGGATTGCAGCATGACCATCTCCTCTAGGGGGTGATTTTTCGCTTTCTGTCTCTCTGTCTCTCTCTGTCTGGCGAGCGCACGCGCCCTGTAATGAAAACCTCTCCAAAAAAAAAAAAAAAAGAATCTAGATGTAATATTCTACATCACTAATCATCAGAAAACTTCAAATCAAAATTATGAGATACCACCTCAAACCCATTAGAATGGCCATTATTAAAAGAAAAAGAAGATAACAAGTATTGGCGATCATGGAGAGCAGCAGTGCCCAACCTTCCCAGTACCAGGGACTGGCCCTGTGGAAGACAGTCCACAGATGGATGGGGGCAGGAGTTGGAGGGGGATGACTCAAGTGCACCACACCCACTTTGTACCCACCATGAACTCCACTTCCACTCCTCCCACTTTACAAAAGTGAAACATAACAATAGAGTTCATGCTCTCATAGGAATTCAGAATTGTCAATGATTCCACAGGAGGCAGAGACCAGGCAGCAATATGAGTGATGGGGAGTGGCTACAAACACAGATGAAGCTTTGCTATGCACCTGCCTCTCACCCACAACTGTCCAGCCTGGCAGTGGGGGTCAAGAGGCCACTGATGACACTAGTCAGTGGCCTGGCTGCCAGCAGGTCACAAACTAGCAACCTGGTCAGCACAGCCTCAGGGTTTAGGGGACCCTTGATATAGAGAAATTTAAACCTATACACTGTTTATAGGAAAGTAAAATGGCACAGTCACTATGGAAAACAGCATGGAAGTTCTTTAAAAAGTTAAAGATAGGGTCTATCTGTATTAGTATGCTTTGGACACTGCCTTTCAGTAGGCTGAGCTGTATGAGAAGCCTCGGATGCAATGACACATGCCCGTGTTTCTGTCAATCTGTTCAGGAGGCTGAGGCAGGAGGATTACAACATAGTGAGATCCTGTCTAAAAGAACCACACACATGATTAAAAATAAAATTACCATATGAGCCACTGAGTCTACTTCTGGGAGTATATTCAAAAGAATTGAAAGCAGGGCCTTGAAGAGCTATTTGTATACCCTTGCTCATAGATGCACTATTCACAATGGCTAAGAGGTTAAAAACAACCTAAATGTCCATTGACAGATTAATGGATAAACAAAATGTGCTATATACAAGAAGAATCAAAAAGTTTGTAGAGAAATAATATTAACTATGAGTTTATTTTGTTGCAAAAAAAGTTTGAAAACCACTCATAATTTTTTAATAATATTTATTTTCCATGAACTTTCACAGAACTTTTGTGCATACAATGGAATTATATTTAGTCTTAAAAAGGAAGGAAACTCCATCATATGCCACAACATGGCTAAACCTTGAAAACATTATGCTACATGACATAATCCAATCACAACAAGGTAAACACTACATGGTTCCACTTTTATGAGGTACCGAAAGTAGTCACATTTATAGAAACACAAAGTATTAAGGTGGCTACCAGTGGCTGGGAGGAGGGAAAAAGGCGAGTTGTTGTTTAAAGGTCTAGAGTTTCAGATATTAGGTTGAAATGTTTCCTGAAATTTGTTTACCAGCTGTGTGGACACAGTTAAAAATCACTGAAATGTCATTGAAAAGCAGTTAAGATGGTACATTTTCTGTCTGTGTTACTATAAACAATAATAATTTAAAAGAGTATGGATGTAGTGATGTGGTGTCAGTTGGACTGGGGTTGGAAGAAGAGGAAGTGAGAATTATTTTAGCGACTTGTTGTCCCAGGCGTGGTAACAAGTGACTTGAGCAGGGACTGGAGGAAGAAAGATTTGGCGCCTGCTGGATATGGCTTGTGGGAGCAAGAGTCAGAGAGAGCTTGGAGGTTCCCAACCTGTACTAATGAGCAAACAATGGAGTCTTTGCTCCCCAGAAATAGCAACTTACCCGGGGAGTTAAGGAATTTGGTTTCAGATGAATTCTGACAGCAGGTTGTAGCCAATTGTGCTGGAGCTGGTCTCATTATACTTGGGCCTGTGTTCAGGGATGCTGGAAGCTCATTTTTGTTTGTTTTCCATTTTCTCATGTGTTTCCATGTGATTGAACTTGAGCTTCTTAATTGGCCTTGCTCAATGGTTAACTCCGACTTTTGAAATTAAATGTAGGCTACACATTTTAGAATGAGAATCTCTTACAAATGATGTCACCAAATCCCTCAATTTAATGTTAAATATTCTGCAGTTTTGGTTGTAAAAATTGGGGCGCTGGGGGGCCAGCAGGTGGCATGGTAGTTAAGACATTGGACTCCCACATGGTCAACCATGGTTTGAGTCCCAGACTTGATGGCTTTAAAATCATGCCAGGTGTGTGTGTGTGTGTGTGTGTGTGTGTGTGTGTGTGCCCAAAATCCCAGGAGGAAGATGGAGGAGAAGGGATTGCAGCATGGCCATCCCCCTGCGGGGGAGGGGGTGATTTCTTACTTTCCTTCTTACTGTTTTTCTCTGTCTCTCTCCAGCGAGTACATGTACCCTATGGCAAAAACCTTAAAAAAAAAAAAATTGAAGAGCTATTTTGTTGACTGAAAAATGGTTTTTCCATCTTTTAAAGAAAACTTTCCATCCTTTTTTATTAAAAACTTTATTTCCGGGAACCAGCAGTTAGCTTAATGGCTATGTTGCTGGACTCCCATGTAGTTGACCGCGGTTCGAGTCCCAGACCCGGTGGCTTAAAACTCACACCGGGTGCATGTGCGTGCATGCCTAAGATCCCTAGAGGAGAATGGAGGAGGGGGGATTGCGGCGTGACCATCCCCTCTGGGGGGTGATTTCTCACTTTCTGTCTCTATGTCTCTCTCTGTCTGTCTGGCGAGCGCATGCGCCCTATAGCAAAAACCTCTCCAACAAACAAAACAAACAAACAAAAAAACCCCAAAAACCCTTTATTTCCAAGCTGGTTAAATGGATACAATGCCCTTACCTTTTATATATGGCATCTTATTTGTCTAAGCTGCAAGCAGGCTTAGAAGTATTAGCTTATTTCTTTACTTTAGGCATTTCCCCAAAACTAGAGATTTACACATGTATTCATGTCAGTGCTTTCTAAGGTCACCACCTCAACTCCCAGAGTGGTGGTGGTAGATTTGTAATTCTGAATCTATGTTTTACATTCCAGAGGGTTCTGTTGCGATTGGGAAAGGAGAGCAATGAAATCGCCTGGCTTCACCCTGACGTGGATTGGTCTATAAATATAATCACCCATTTGCGCATTTCAGAGTGCCTTTTAATGTTTGCAGTGCCAGGAGATAAAAGAAACATTTGGGGGTATTTTCAACAACCAGAATCTAGGATTTCAATGGGAAGCAATTTTATGGTTTTGTTGTGTCATCTACATCAGGAAGAATTTTGGTTACAGATATTCATGGGTAAATGGTTGCATGCACTGAAGTGAAGTTGAGCTTTGTTTAACATATTACATAAATATTTCAGCCTGGAAGGCTCAAATACTTAGAAAATTCACCATAGACTTTCAAGAACAGGTTACATTTGACACAAGAGTTTTAAAGAATAATATTTGACTCTGTAAGAAAATGTAAATAATTCTTAAAATTGCAAATGTAAAACATGTTCATGACAGAACTTTTAGAAGCTATAGGTGAATAAAAATGGCCCATATTCATACCACACAGGATTGTTATAAGGTTGTCATCTGTCCTTTAGTATAGTGAGGGTGTGTGTTTCCATGCATTTGTATGCATTTTTTTTACTTTTTTTGGAGAGGTTTTTTCTATAGGGCACGTGCAGTCGCCAGAAAGACAGAGAGAGACAGAGAGACAAAAAGCAAGAAATCACCCCCCCCAGGGGGGATGGCCACGCCACAATCCCTTCTCCTCCATTCTCCTCTCAGGATCTTGGGTACACACGCACACGCGCCCAGCGTGAGTTTAAGCCACCAGGTCTGGGACTCAAACTGCTGTCAGCTACATGGGGGTCCAGTGACATAGCCATTACGCTAACTGCTGGTCCCTGTATGTATGTATTTTTTAACGGGATTATACTATGCATATTAGTTTACAATCCATTTTTTCCAATCAATATAGCAGGTATACCTCTCCACATGACTAAGTTTTCTCTTTCAATACCATTTTTAAAGGTTACATAATTTTACTTTATAAATTCTTTCTGCTGGACATTTAAATTGTTTCCATTTAGCACAATTGGTTTATACCTGTTATGCCCTGGTTTAGTGAGTAATAGGATTTCCTTTTAATCTCAAAAGTGTCCCAGTTTGGACAATAAAAGCATGGTCACCCTAGCATTGAGAAAAACTTTGACAGTCTTAAAATTTAATTTTCGTGCATATCCATAGCTATTTTCTTAATGTAAACTCCTTAAAAATAGAACATCCTCACCAAATGGTAAATATGCTTAAAGGCTTTCTTTTTAAAAATTTTGATGCCAGAGGGTACATTTGCCTGCTAGAGAGAGAGAAAGCATACCCCCAAAGTGGTGTGGCCATTCGCAACTCTTTTTCCGTTATTTCTCTTTCCTGTCAGGATTTTGGGCATGCACGCATACACACTCATGCAGGGAATTTTTCAAGTCTCTAGGGCTGGGTTCAAATAGTAGCAAATCATGTGGAGTCTAGCTCCCTTAACTGCTGAGCCACAGGGCATGCCCTGTTTAAAGGGTTTTGATGTGTATCACCAAATTGCCCATCAGAAATGTTGTAAGAAGCCTTTAACTTCAACCAGGACTAACTGATCAGCGCACAAAATATAATTGTATGTTTCTAAATATGTGCCTTTTGTTGACTTCGTTCAAAGCCACTGTGACCTTTAGTGAGAAGAAAAATAAACAAGATATTACAAGGTATGAAGGATTAGGGAGTAAAAGGAAGATGAGAGACATTGTAAAAAATGGTGTACATGGAGAATAAAGATGTTGTAATCCTATAACTGTTTGATAGTAAACAAATTAGTATAGCCTTGATGTTAGTTATCATTATCATAGTAATACCAGCTTCATCTACTGAGGGCTGAATATTTTCAATAAAATGTTTATTTCTAAAGGCAATTCTGCAAATAGGTATTATTTTATCAAACAGAGAATTGAGGCTCAGGGATGTTAAATATGGCCACACCACAAGTCTTGGTTCTCTAATTCCTTTCCATATTTACTCATTTTAGGCCATCAAATATTAATGATGGAGGACAGCGGTTGGTAAGGGAACCCATGGTCTTGAACACTCTGTGCTGGAGAGTTTTTCTTCACAGTTCTTTGTAGGTGAGCAGGAAGCCCTCTTCACCATAAAATCTATCTGAATTTCCTTATGGATGGCTAGCAAATAGCACTTTATTTTTTCTCTTTAACAGTCTAGCAAAGAATTAAGAAGATGACGAGAAAGAAAGTGCTTGGCTTATAGGCTCCTTTCATTGAACAGTTCAGTTTTTCACTTGTTTAGAGGACAGGCTGATGTTCTTTGCTCCTTTAAGAATCACCGTATTAGAAAATAACGGTAGACAGAACAGATACCATTGAAATAAAATCATTTAGATATAACCTTGACAATCACAAGCCAAAATTTTTTAGACTCACACTTAACAGGTAGAAGATTTTGAATCTGAGTATCAATTAAAAATATCCAGTGGTAAAGACCAGCGGTTGGCACAACAGCTATGTCACTGGACCCCCATGTAGTCAACTGTGGTTCAAGTCCTGGACTCAGTGGCTTAAACTCACAACAGGTGTGTGTGCATGTGTACCCAAGATTCTAAGAGGAGAATAGAGGAGAAGGGATTGCGGTGTAGCCATCCCCCCCTTGGGGGGTGATTTCTTGCTTTCTGTCTCTCTGTCTCTGTGTTTCTGGCAACATACCCTATAGTAAAAACCTCTACCCCCAAAATAATACACACACACACACACACACACACACACACACACACACACATACATGCATATATCCAGTGGTAGTAGAAATGGGTGTGTGTGAGGAGTAATATAACTTTGACTTGTCTCAGTATATTTTGATGAAATATCTCCCATGGAAAATTATCATTAATTTACAGTTATTATCAAAAATTTTGTTAAAAAAATTTTGTTAAAAAGTAGCCACTGAGTTATGATGAACAGAAAATGGTTGAAAGGGACCCCCAAATGAAAGGAAGCATAAAATAAAAGTCAGATTATCTTTGGAGGGAGGTCCTACCCAACTCCCTTAAGCTCAAACCTGGGTAAGAATACTAAGCTGATAGCAATGTCCCAGCGTCACTTACCCTCTCAGGCTTTGTCCTGACCTTGCCAGCAAAGATTTCCCTTCAGGTTAAAGCTGTGATTATGGAATGTGGGTTGAAGGAGGGTACCTTATTTATTTGTTTAAATAATTATTTTATTTGACACATTTATTTATTTATTTTAATTTGACCAGAGAGGGATGGAGTGGGGGAGGGGGTGAGAAAGCAAGCCTCCAGGTCTAGGACTTGAACCACAGTCTGCCATGTGCCCTTAACCCATCATGCTACCTGCTGGCCCCGAAGCTGCCTTATTTAAACCCAGGACTTTCACACACAGAGAAACAAGGGCATAGGCGAGGGAAGCTGAACATCTCTGTAGACTACACCCTGACTTACAGACCCTTTTCTCAACATGTCAGTTCCCCTAAATAGTGTGTCTGCACTGACCTATACCAGTGTCCCAATGGGAGTTCGCTGCTCAGCCCTTTGCCTGCTCATCTGCCTCTTTGTAGCCTGGCAAATAACTAACTGATGAGGTTCAGACCTTAGTATTTGATCTATTTCCTTTTCTGTGCATCTTATGATTTCACTTCCTCTTCTATGAGATTTCTCCTTTTCAGCCTGATGAATTAGAAAATTTTTTATTCACTCAACTTGTTTCAGTATTCACAAGATTTTTTACTCAGTGTGTCTTTGTTTGGTTTCCCTAAACTCTTGATTCAACAAGAGGTCTCTGGCATGCCTTTCTCTCCCCTACCTTTCTCTACCCATGATCCAGAATCACTGATCTTTTCTTGGTGAAAGTCACCAGATTTTCTTGGGTTAGAAATAGCAAAAGTCCTAGAGCTTGAGCCTGATGATGCACAGCATGGCAGCTGCTGGGGCAGGCAGGTAGTTTCCAAGGCAGCAGTACTTCATTCTAGAATAGGCCAGACTCTTCCTTGCATGACATAAATTTATTTCCATGTTTTTAAAAATTTAATTATCATTTTATTAGTTACTTTTCTGGATCAAAACCAAAACCACCATGATTTTAATTACTCTTCCTTTACTTGAGCTACCTGCTTTCCCCTGTTATGACAAGCTATACTGTAGATGATCACATTAAACAATATTTTTCAGTTACCCATCACTGGGTAACAGACCGCCCTAAAAATGAGGGTGTTAAAAAGCTATGACTCATTATTTCTCTTGATGCTACAATTTGGGCAAGGCTTGTCTGCAACTTTTCTGCATCTTTACATTGTTGTTTGGCTGCAATTATGGGCTGGGTTGGGCTGGAGGCTCAAGGTTTTACTCAAGTGTCTGGGACCCAGAGCAACTCCATGCGTCCCCTCCACCTGGCTGGCTTGGCATGACTCACAGTGTGGTGGTTTTTGTACTGTTGGACATCGTAGAGGACAGCTAGCTTCCCAGAGCACAAAAGTGGAAATTGCCAGCCTTTCTTAAAGCTGAGGACTGGACCTAGCACATTATTTCTGCCATATTATTCAATATACTGGCTCTGTTTCTCTCTTTCTCAGAATAAATAAAGGAATAAGCTTTATTTTATATTAGGTTTTTGCCATAGGGCACATGAGAGAGAGACAGAGAGAGGGAAGTCACCCTTCAAAGAGATGGCCACATTGCAATCCCTTCCCCTCCATTCTTCTCTCAGAATTTTGGGCCCTTGTGCACATGTGCCTGGCATATTTTTCAAGCTACCATATCTGGGACTTGAACCATAGAATTGGCCATATGGGATCCAGCCATCATAACCACCACACCACTAGCTGGCTCATAAGTTTAATTTTAATTTTTTTAGTAAAACTGCTGGCTAAACCACTTAAAAATATTTTTAAGTTCTTAATGAGTTTGCAAAACATAAAGAAACTCAGAGGCCAGAGATGAAATGAAAGTAGACAACAGGGGAGTGTTGTGTGACCCTTAGCAGGCGTTTGTGAGGTTCGGTGAACTTGGTTTGTATCATCACGGGAGACAGATGAAAAAGCTCCAGATAGGAAGTCCAATTGGTCTGTTCAAAATGGGAAGTCTAACTGGAGGCTTTCACTATCCCAACCCACACTAAGTTAGTACCCCAAAGAGCTGCACTCTCAGAGTAAGAATGAAGTATGAATAAGCCCCAGAAGATGGCAAGGAAAGTCCCCTATCCAGTCTTGATTCAGAGTGGAAGAAATTCTCCCGTAAGAGCGCATGCACCTGTATACCCTCACGTGGTTTTGTGGCATCAACTTCTGCTATGTGAGTAGTCTGAAAACCTCAGGAGGAAAACTGAGTATTAATGTAAAGCTCAGATTGATTACGTCTGAAGTACTTGGTAGAAAGAAATACATCCTCTCTGGAGAAACTCACTTATAATTCTGGCCTCAAGGAATTCTCATAGATAGCATTCAGGGGAGAGGGGATGAGCTTATACTTTGGGGAAAAATGACAAAACTACATGTGGAAGCAACACACTAGGAGTGAGAGCTTAAAAAAATGACAGTGATATCAGATATTGGCATTGGAAGGCACAGATTACGAAGTAATTAGGTTTAATGTGTTTAAAGTAATTTATAAAGTAACTTAGAGAATAAGAAACATGATACTTTAAATAATCAGGTAAATTTGACAAAGAACCAAGTTAAAATTTTAGAAATGAAAATTAAAATAGTTAGAATTTAATTTTTTTTTATAGGATGCATGTGCTCGCTGGAGCAAAAGAGAGAGACAGAGAGACAGAAAATGAGAAATCACCCCCTGGGGGAATGGCTATGCCATGCCCTTCTCCTCTATTTGCCTCTTGGTATTTTTGGCACAAACGCACACATGCCAGTATGAGTTTTAAGCAGTCAGGTGCAGGAGTCACACCGCAGTTGACTACATGGAAGTTCAGCAGCATAATCATTACACCATCTGCTGGTACCCAGAATTTAACTATTATATTTAAAAATGTAATAGCCAATTAGACATAGCTAAAAATAAGATTAGTGAACTGGAATAAATGTAAAGAAGTATTCATAATGCAGTCCAGAGAAGTAAAGAGACGGGAAAGTTAGGTGAAAAGCTGTGTAGGGCCCAGCTATGGTAGTGTGTACAATAGGGTAACAATTAATTATGCTGGAGTCACCTGGGTTCAGTTCCTGGACCAACCTGGATACACTGGGCATGGTGGCACATTCCTGTGATCCAACCTAACTGGGAGCCTGGCATAGGAGGAGTTCATCATGTTAGGGATATCCCACTGCCCATCTCTCTCTCTCATAAATAGTTTAAAATATTTTTATAAAAGGTTATGTAGCATAGAGTGAGAAAGTCTACACATATTTAATGGAAATATTAGAAATACGAAAGAGAATATTGGGAACAAGGCAATATTTAAAGAAATAATGAACTGTTCAAAAACTAATAAAACTAAACAGATTCAGCAAACACATTAAATCTCAAGAAGATCAAGTGAAACAATCTACACCTAGATACATCCCAGTGAAAAAGTAATATCAAAGACAAATATAATTTTAAAAAAAGATAGAGAAAAAAAGTACATGGCTTTCTACAGGCCATTTTTAGATTCTATTTGCTTTGCATATTGATTTGCAGGGGAGTTAAATGCTAAGTAGACTAATTTCATTACTCCCTTCTCTTGGGCTTCTTCATTGTGTGACTGTATTCTTAATCTTCCCAGTGGACTTTTTGATGAATCTTTCAGAGAGCCCCAGGGACTTCACAACCACTGTGGCCGTATATACTATGTGAAGGAAATTACTGGATATGTGTGTGTAGGGGTGGGGGCCAGGACAGAAAGGAGATACATTTATTTGATCAATTAAATAAGAGTATTGATATTATATGGAGAAGATCTTTATTCTAATTCTTCTTGTTATATATGCACTGCATTATAAAGTATTGCCTGGTTATGATTGCTAGATATTCTGTTAATTTTTTAATGCACATATAAATTTAATCTACAGTGGGCAGCTGAAAAGCTACTTCAGAGAAGAAATAAGGCTCCAACCCAAATTCCTTTTCAACACTGGCCCAGGAGCTTGGAGGCAAAGGGTCAGCTCTAGAAGGCCTTCGTGTCAGTCTGTGGGGACCTGAACACCTCACTAAGTGGTCTTCAGGTACCTAGCTTAGAGCTTCCTCCTGGTTGCTGCTCTTTCCTACTTTTTGGCCCATGCGCTCAGTAAGACACTTGATTTTGCCAAAATCCACCTTGTTTGGGATGAAAAGGCCTTCCCTTAATTAAGCCTAGAAGGCTGAAGGAACTCATCTTTTCTAAAGAGGTGGAGGAGAAAGAGAAAAATGAAAGGCTGGACAGGAGGGAGGCAGACTGTTAATGCGCATATGCTTTTCTTAATTTCACCCTAGTGTTTGAAAAGAGTGAGAGAAGGAAAGGAAGGGAGGGAAGGAGATATTATGAGGAGAAAAAAAATCTACTAAGAGTGAGATACTATCATTTTTAAAGTTTATTTATTTATTTCCTCTGAAAGAAAGAGAGAGAGGATAGAGAGAGAGGGGGGTACCCCCAATAGGATCTTCATACCATGACCCATTTCTAGTCTCAGCCAGCTTGGATTATGGGCACACACACATGCCTTGTGAGTACAAGGGAGGTCTGAGGACATTAGCCTGGGACCTAATTGTGGTTCCAGTAGCATTCTTTCTAGCCAACCCCTAGACAAATTCATCTCCTTACCATGTACTCCTGCAGATCACTATGCAAAGCAAATAGGACTTAAAAACGAACTATAGAAAGCTACATACTTTTTCTTTCTATCTACTTTTGTTTGGTATTAGTTTTCCACTAAGATAGTCTTTCTCTTCTTTTTTTCTCCTCCTCCTCCTTTTTCTCCTTTTCCTTCTCCTTCAACTTTCAGAAGGTACATGTGCTCACCAGAGACAGACAGACAGGAGAGAAAGTATCCCCTAGTGGAGGATGGCCACGCTGCATTCCCTTCTCCATTTCTCCATCCTCTCAAGCCTTGGCCCATATGTACACACATGTCCAGCATGTTTTCCATGCCACTGAGTTGGGATTTGAACGTTAGTCAGCCATGTGGGATCTGGCTCCCTTAATTACTGGGCTATGGGGCTGGCCCTGTGAAATTCTTAATAATGGAAAGAAATATAGGGAAAAGGGAAAATATAGGAAAATATAGGAAAATATAGGAAAAGGGCTTTCTTTTTTGGGGGTCAAATCCTGCTTCTTCTTGGAAATCTTTAATTATCAGCTCTAGGTTTAGATTGTAGGCATTGTTTAATATTTAATATATATTTAGTGGACTTCCACTGTTTGCAACACTGTTCTAGATAAAAAGAGGGGTGGGGTATAAAGTGAAAAGATAGGCAAAAATCCCTGTCCCCACAGAGCTGATAATCTAATGGGTAGGCGGAGGACCACGTAATGTCTAGAGCCTGCCAGTTGCCAGTCCAGGCCATAGATAAGAGTAAAGCAGAGGAAAAGACGGCCATATGAAGGAGAGAGGACAGAATATTGGTATTTTAAGGATAACCAGGAGAAGCCTCAGATACAAGGTGCTATGAGCACAGTTCTGCCAGAGGTAAGCAAGCGAGGGTAACAAGGAGTGGGTAGGTTTCCTTTATGTAACCCCCTGTAGTCATGGAAAAGCTACCCTACCCATAAACTCCCAGCTCCTGGGATCCTAAGCCAGGTGATCCAGGAGGTACTGCTGGGTGGCAGCAGCAGACTCTGAATTCCCCCATCTTTACCCGATTTGAGGGCAGTGAAGATAAATGTCTGAGGACTGACGGGGCACTGAGGCTCTGGGGAGGGCCAGGTTCATGCAAACCGGGCTTGCAAGCTGAATTCATAACTGGGGCGACCAGCTCAAGTGTGAACCACAGCTGGAAACAACTGCACTAATTTGCAGGCCTTGAACCAAGCTGAGCCCCAAATGAATCTTTTTTTTTTTTTCTTTTCCCACTGAGCTGAGCACTGAACCAAGAATTTTTTCAAAACAGCAGCACCTAGTAAGCCAGTCTAAAGCATAACCAAGCCTATTCATTTTCTAAAAGTATTGAACTGGAACAATATGGGAATATTAAAGTATCTTTCAAACTCAACCAGACTTGAACTGATCAGTCACAAGTGCCTAGCTTGGGATGAAAAAAGTTCTTTTTGAAAGGCATTTCTGCATATATTAAACATGCAGCTTGACAGTCAGCCATCTTCACCGTGGAATTACACTGCCTTGTGGCCTTTTTTTTTTTTTTTTAAAAAAAAATGGTAATTTGGGGCATAATTCTTATGTTTAACTTCTCATTTGTACATTTCACTTGCTCACACATTACAAATATTCTTAATGCTTGAAAGTACATTTCATATGACCCAGATATCTTAGCACGGTTCCTGGACATGTGTGTATGGGTGGGCTAGCAGTATGGAATAGCCAACAGTGTGACATTTATTCTGCAAGCCAGCAGAAACCATAAGGTTTTTAAGCAGGGTGGCAAGATCAGATTTTAGTTGTTGATAGAGCTCACCATGGGGCAGCATTGTGGAGAAGGGACAGTACTGTAGGCAGGGAGATTGGTTAGAAAATGATTGTAATAATCTGGGAGAGAAGTGATAAAAAGCAGTGAGGGTATGTGGGTCTTGAAGTCAGAAGCTGCCCTGATTTGAATCTGGCTTCTCATTTCCTTGCTGAGTGACCTGGGGCAAGCCATAAAACATCTTTGTGCTTCAGTTCCCAGCCCCCTTCACCATGGAATGTGGATAGTAATAATGTTTAATCCATCTTGTGTGTGAGAAGTTTGCATGACACGTGAAGTGTGACGTGTAGGGCACTTACCTGCACATACTGTGTACTAACAAATATTTGTTAGTGAACATGGAGAGAAAGTCATAACCAAGAGAAACATAAAATGTCTTCACAGGGACCAGTGGGTGGTGTGGTGGTTAAGGCAGTGGACACTCCCACATGAGTGACCATGGTTCGAGTCCTGGACCTGGCAGCTTGCTTTCTTACTTTCCCTCGTTCTCTGTGTGTCTCTGTTTCTCTGTGTCTCTCTCAAGTCAAATTTAAATAAATGAATGAATAAATAAAATTAAATAAATAATCCTTTAAAATTTTATTTTAAAAGCCTTCAAAAAGTTCATGGGGAAAGCATGTTAAGAAAAAACTATGCATGGGTTTCAAAATTTTTGCACCAAAATAAATTCATCCTGTAATTCTATTTTTCCACAAACTCTGTAAAGTCTCCTCTTATGGAAAAGGTAGAGTCAATTGGATTAGATCTAGAGAATGAGAGAGAGGAGTTAAGGGTGAGTCTGAGTTTATGATGTAAGCTGTCAGGTAGATGGTGGCCACATAAACCTAAAGGAGGAGCAAGTTGAAAAAGAAGAATTCCATCATGTTGAATGGGTGGGGTCTGAGAGGTGTCCAGGTAGAGTTCTCCAGCAGACAGTTGATTTCATAGGTCTAGGTGTGAGCAGAGCAGAACAGGCTGCAGTTAGATACAGATACAGGAGTCATTTACAGAGATCTGTTATGTGTCTTTAAGTCGCCAGGAGAAGATGTCAAATGATAAGAACAGAGAGAGGGTCCAGGCAGCATTCAGGAACAGGCTGATCATTAAGTTGCAAATTAAAGATCAGTTTGCAGAACCGAGGGAGAAAGAGTAGTCCAAGAGGTGGGAGGAGAACAAGGGACAAATGAGAGAAATCACAGAGCCTAAGGAGGAGGAATTCCAAGTAGAGAATTATCAATAGTAATAAATGTACCGAATGCTTCTAATCAACTAAAGACAGTGTTTCTAGTGGCATAAGGCTTCATTGGCCCCATAGCTAGTGTGATTTCTCTGAAAGGAGGGGACCAGAAGGCAGGTTTTAGTGGTAGAGTAATAAGCTAGGAGGTGAGGGAGTGGAGTGACTATGTGTAGGTAAGTCTCCAGACTCTGGGTGATTAAGAAGTAGTTCCCCTTGGAGATGTCTTTGCGGAATCAGGTATTGTATTCATTGGCCAGACCAGGGGATATTACTGAAGTCTTCCAAATCTCCATTTGACTGATGCCATTGCATCTTCCTGAACACCACAGCTTGGTCACCCTCTTCTAGTCTCTTCATTAAACCAATGCGATATCAATGTGTTTATTGCCCACCTTTCCTCCAGTGACCCCAAGGTCCATGAAAGTAGGTATCTTTCCTGTCTTGTTTCCTGTTTCCAACTGCTAAGTAATTCCAGTATTATCTCAGTGTTTATACCTGCTACCCCTTACCACTCTTATCAACCAGGGGTCCCATTATGAGACCCATAGGAGATATTTCCCTTAGGTCTCCATTCCAGGTGTGATTGGGCCTTCTCTGAGCAGTGAGACTATTTTGATCACATGGGTATGTGGACAGAAGTCTGACTAGTTTTCCTATTTTTTTCCAAAATCTTTTCAAAGGGGGCTGGGGAAGTCATGCCCACAAACATTAACAGACCATTTTTATTTTCTATTAACAGGATTCGTCCTACCTCCTGTTCCTGGCATAGTACCTTTGAGATGTAGATTAAGCCTTTTCTTTAACTAAGACACAGAACTTCTCTTTTCCTTGAGATGTAGATTAAGCCTTTCTTTAACTAAGACAGGATCTTCCCTCCCAATCACTGACCTAAAAATTGTGGACCCCACCTATAACCTACAAAGCCCCCCCTCCCCCCCTTCTACATGTCCTGCCTTTTTGGGCCAGACCAATGGAAAATCTTTTCACTAAATGTTGTCTGTCAATCTCAAAAGCAAATAAAAGGAACCTCTGTACATGATCACCCCGAGAAAAGGCATGTATGCCTGTTCTCTGGCCTAGGTCACTCACAGTTGGCTTGGAAATAAACCGCATTAATTATTAATTATTAATTTTGCAGTTGGTTATATTTTTTCGTCAACAGGCACTATGTCTTTTTTCATGTTTCTCTCTGATCACATTTTCACTGTGTTATTGGTCATCAGAAGCAAAATCAAATTTGCATACCATCTCTAGCAGCTGATAGGACATTCAAGCTCATGTTTTGGGCCAATTCCTTCAACATACCTCTAGCTCCAGTTTATTTACTTTTTATTTTCCTGATTTCCTCATTTCCTTATTTTTCTTATCCTGAATGCATGTTTCTAAGTTTTTTTCAAATACTTTTGGAAATAAAGTGAGGTCATATGTCAGTAGTGAGGAAGGGTAGGTGGTAACTAGAAGAAGCGTGAAGTTGGGTTTTGAGACTTTAGAGAAATAAAAGAAGGAAGAGGTTGACGTTACATGTAAAGGGGGTACCTTGAGAGGATGGGAGAGATGGAGGTGGAATCCATGGCCCTGGTGGGTTTCCAGGAGATTTCTAGCCTTTTATAACAAGTATACAACATTAGGAAGGGAATGCTATAACAAAGTCATGTAGGAGAATGTGTATCCATGGACAGGTTAGGCGGAGATGTACAGGGCTACCACGAATGAGAGATCATCATATGTGTTGGCATGTGCTAGAAGGCTTCATAGAAGATTGTAGACAAATTCAGCCTTGAAGAAGGAATAGGACCTAAATAGAGCAAATAAACATGCAATTTCTAAGAAAGAATTGAGAGGCTCAGACAGGGTGACACACAGGTAGTGCCACTTCCTGGGAGGCTGGACGCGGCCTGAGAGGCCAACATTTGTTCCTAGAGTAATCTGACCATGCCAGGTATGGCTGTGTAAGCCTATAATCCTAGCTCATTGGGTGGCTGGGGTAGAAAGACTGCAGCATGACACAACCCTGTCAAAAATACCTATATTTGTCTCTCACCCTTTCTCTTTCTTTCTCTTTCTCACATTAAAATAAGAAGGAAAGAAAGAAAGAAAGAAAGAAACAAACAAACAAAGAGAAAATAAAAAAATAAAGAGTCGAGAGTGGCAACAGTATCCACTAGGGCAAGTGGCCAGGTATCTGGGTCAGCCTTTGCTGGGAAGGAGGCACTTACAGGAATTAGGACTGCTGTGGGCTGCCGAGGTCAGTTTGTGGTCCTCAGTTGGAAGCCCCAGGGTGGGGGTTCTCTGTTAAGGTCAAAACGTGATGGGACCCATTCTCTGTTGCTTGGCTGTTAGGCCTACCCTTCCTGGCTAAGCGCTTTGGATAATTGAGCTCATTCCTGCCCATTCCGATCTGCGTTCTTCGCTGACCCCAGCAGCAGAGAGGCCAAGCTGGATTGAAATTCCACTTAAGGCTCACAGAGCATCCCCTCCTTACTGACTCATCAGCCAGCAATAAATGGAAGTTCTTGACAGTTTTAGTTATGGCTGTGTAAGCCTATAATCCTAGCTCATTGGGTGGCTGGGGTAGAAAGACTGCAGCATGACACAACCCTGTCAAAAATACCTATATTTGTCTCTCACCCTTTCTCTTTCTTTCTCTTTCTCACATTAAAATAAGAAGGAAAGAAAGAAAGAAAGAAAGAAACAAACAAACAAAGAGAAAATAAAAAAATAAAGAGTCGAGAGTGGCAACAGTATCCACTAGGGCAAGTGGCCAGGTATCTGGGTCAGCCTTTGCTGGGAAGGAGGCACTTACAGGAATTAGGACTGCTGTGGGCTGCCGAGGTCAGTTTGTGGTCCTCAGTTGGAAGCCCCAGGGTGGGGGTTCTCTGTTAAGGTCAAAACGTGATGGGACCCATTCTCTGTTGCTTGGCTGTTAGGCCTACCCTTCCTGGCTAAGCGCTTTGGATAATTGAGCTCATTCCTGCCCATTCCGATCTGCGTTCTTCGCTGACCCCAGCAGCAGAGAGGCCAAGCTGGATTGAAATTCCACTTAAGGCTCACAGAGCATCCCCTCCTTACTGACTCATCAGCCAGCAATAAATGGAAGTTCTTGACAGTTTTAAATTTCCTGCCAGGGAGCAGCTGGTGAGTGTTCCTCCAGAGAAGCAGTCTTGGAGAAGTTTTATCAGTATTTGGCTAGAGAATGCATTCTCTCCCTCTCCCCTCCTTTTCTCCCTTTCCCTCCTCTTCCTCTCCTTTATTGTCCCCTTCCCCTTTTCTCCTAAGTCTCACCTTTTAAGAGTTCACTCCTCTTCATTCCCTAGCCACTAAAAATTAATTTAGGGACAAGGGAAGGCGTTCTCTACACAACCTACTAAGTTACTCATTACTGTCTTTAAGATTCAAAGAACAACTCTATTTTTCAAGGTTCTTTTAATGAGCCATTTTAGCATCGGACTTCCAATTTTCACTCCTGCCAGACAACAGCCGCTGGGAGGCCTGGGAAACTAGTCTGGCTTCCAGAGACTTGCAGCTACTGGGCTGCAGGAGCAATATAATTATTCCCCATTAGTGCTCTCTGAAAGTGCAGATGGTGTGCAGAGTCTTGATGCTGTTTTGCTTGCCTTTTTTCCTCCTTGCTGAAGCAGTTTAGTTTATGCCCCTTCATTTCAGGAAACAAGGGTAAAGCCTGGCTCAGCATGTTTTCCAATCTCTCCTGCTGGACAGGTTAATATCAGAGTACAGTATCGTAAATTTCCTATATGGACCCTATAATTACTTGTTATTTACCCAGGCATGTGAAGACGCGTGTTCGCCTCCAGCAGGAAAATGTGTTAATCAGGACTCCCTTTCCTGCCACAGGAAGCACATGGTGCAAAACAGGAAAAAAAAAAGTTATTCACCTTAAAACAAAGGTAGCATCTTGAAAAAGAACTTGGTGCTAATTTGTATCAGTGATCACCAATAAGGCGATTAAAGCAGAAGTGTAGATGTCATCCAGAGAAGAAATTTTAGGCCTTAGCCAAGCTCCATTATCCCCTCTACCAAACCCATTTGCTTTCTCCCCAGTTCTCTCAGCTTTGGGTCTGTTTGAGATTAAAAGTATTTCTGACATGCTGTGCAAATATATGCAAATTCAATGTGAGTTCTCGTCAACTCCACTTTGCCCCTTGTAGTTGGGCTGCCTTAGTGGCGGCTGGGCTGCTGCCTCCTGGAATCACGGCAATATGGCCTGCACGCCTGGTGCCAGGAGCCATTAGCAGCCTTGACGAATCAGATTAGGGAGTCATGACAGCTCCAGGGTGTCAGTGAGCAATACAGGAGTTCCTAGGGGTGGGACAGCACTGGGGATGTCAAAGACAGGAGGGAAAACACTGACTTCCACAGATTTTTTAAATATCCATTTGGTTTCCAAATTTTACTTTCATGTTTATGCAGCCACGGTGGAAATTTGCTATCCTGACAGGGACAATTATCTGATGACATTCTTATTCATGCGACTCTTTCAAAGCTGGCCTTTTAAACCAGTGATCACTGCTGAGATTTTTTAGAGAAGCACATCCTGATGAATGTTGTGGTCAGATGTGTAACTATCTGTATTTGCGTACAATTAAGGGCTGTGAGCAAATGATTGTCAACATTTCGTTTGCATATGAATTGCAAATGACCTAGCTGTGGCTACTAGAATGGGCATCCTTAAGTAATTGGGAAATTGTCTTGATTTTCTTTTTCTTTTTTTCTTTTTTCAGTTTTTTCTTTTTTTGTTTTTATTTTTACAAGTTTAACATTAAAAATTGTCTTAATTTAACAGACAAGCTCAATTACAAACATTTACTTGATTTGCATTTATTTAAATTTTGTCTAATTATTGTTTTAAGTTATTTATAGAAACAGGGTTATTCGTTTTTTTAATTTTGTTTTTTTATACATTCAATCACATTATGTAGCTTACAGAATGAACATTTCAATATGTAAACATTTCTCTCCAGTCCAGTTGATCAAAATATCTTCACCAGATACCACCCCAACTTCCCATCCTGTCAATGCTCTGCCTCCGTATCCTTCCTCCAAATGTCCTTCCCCAGACCCCACTCTACACACACCATGTCTGGCATTCACATCCATCTCTTGTGATTGTACATCCTTTAGTCAATCAATTTCAGTCATAGAATGCAGACACTCGGTATATATTAAGTGGGGACATACAATGTCTCTCCTTTAAAGCCTGGCTTGCTTCACTCAGCAGTAAATCTTCCATATTTTTCCACTTTCTGTCAAAAGCCAGGGTTTTGTTGGTTTTTATGGCTGAATAGTATTCCATAGAGTATATGTGCCACGGTTTTTCAATTTATTTATCCGTATGGAGGGGCATTTTCTTTTTATTCCCAATTTTTGTAATTTCTTTTTTTTTTTTCAGAGATTTTTTTTTCTATAGGGCGCGTGCGCTCGCCAGACAGATGGAGAGAGACAGAGAGACACAAAGCTAGAAATCACCCCCCATCCCCCCCCCAGGGGGATGACCACACCACAGTCCCTTCTCCTCCACTCTCCTCTTGGGATCTTGGGCACGCATGCACATGTGCCCGGTGTGAGGTTCAAGCCACCGGGTCCAGGACTCGAACTGTGGTCGACTACATGGGAATCCAGCGTCATAGCCATTACACCGACTGCTGGTTCCTGGAAAAATTAAAATAAATAAGCCTTTAAAAAAGAAGAAAAGGAGTGGGACCAGCAGAGGGCGTAATAGTTAACATTACTGGACTACCAGGTAGTTGACTGCAGTCTGAGTTCCTAGACTCAGTGGATTAAAACTCACGGTGTGTGAGACCAGCAGAGTGTGTAATTGTAATTTCTGATTTACCTACAATCATTGTATTACATCTATCTCTTGTTTTCTCAGGGTTGTTGTAAAGACTCCTGTCCCTTCCTCTAAGGTCTCTCCAATTTCCAGTCATCCCCACCAGCATGTTTGCAGTCTGAATGAGAGAAGAGGGGGTTCTGGTGAGGTAGGAGATGCCAAAGGAAAAAGGTGGGGGCAACTGGGAGAGAATTTTAAGAACTTAAGTCACAGGGACCTGCCGGTGGCATAGTGGTTATGGCACTCCTACATGGCTGACCCCAGATTGATCCCAGACCTGGTGGCTTGATGATCACATTGGGCACATGTGCGTGCATGACCAGAATCCCAAGAGGGGAATGGAGGAGAAGGAATTGCAGCATGGCTTTTCCTCTCTCTGTTTCTCTCTTCTCTGGTGAGCACAGGCACTCTATTGCAAGGACCTTGTCGGGGGGAAGGGGGGGACGCATGTGACAACTACCACCTTCAAATATAACTGGTTTTTTTAGAGGTTTTGACATAGTGCATGCGAGCTCACGAGAGAGAGAGAAAGAGAGAGAGAGAGAGAGAGAGAGAGAAAGTGAAATCACCCCCAGGAGGAACCACACCCCAATCCCTTGTCCGTTCTCCTCCTGGGATCTTGAGCATTCACACACATGGGCCTGGCATAATTTTCAAGCCACCAGTGCAGGACTTGAACTGTGGTTGACCATGTGTGAGTCCAGCAATGTAACCACTATGCCATCTGCTGGTCCCCATAACATAGTTTTGATTTTTCTTTTAATGCCAGAAAACATGTACACATGTATGAGAGAGAGAGGAAACCTCCCCCCCTCATGGGGCTTGGTCATATTGAAATGCTTTTTCTTCTAGTTTTTTATTCTGTCAGGTTCTTGGGCACTTGCACACTTGCACTCAGTATGTTTTTCATGCCAGCATGGCCAGAATTTGAACTCTGGTCATGTGGGATCTGGCTTCCTCTCCACAATGCTTAACCACTGTGCTATTTATGGGACTGGTCTACATAAACCAGTCCCGACTCTAAGAAAAAGACCTTCATTGGAGTTTCATTCTTTTACTTTTCTTGCTCTTATCTCTTTGTGCCAACAGTAAAAAGGCAAATGTTGGACTCATACGGGATTTTATGTAACTGTCATAACTAATTAAGGCTTGTAATTATTTCTCACCTTGGAACAAAGCTTTTTTTCTAACACTCCACTTATTACGTCATGGTCTGGAATGCATGTGAATAAATTCCTACTGCTACTCACCCTGGAGCTGTCCAAGGAAGAAGGAACCCAAATAAATCTTAGCCCCTACATTTAGAGAGTTTGCCCTATTGACTTTAATGGTTATCGACAAACAGATCCTCTCTGCAAAAGTCTGAAAGGAATGTGAGTGGTTTAAAGGGCTCAGCAGTATTCAGAGAAGATATTAATAAAGAGTCTTCCCAACTCTGCCCTGTTAAAATGCACAGCTGTTACCTGGAAAATGACCTAGATTCTGGGTCCTTTAATAGGTTCCAGCCTGATTTGATCATGAGATCAGTATCACTTTAGGCTCTTCAATTATGGTGACAACATAGAGGTTGACAGTTGGTTCAATTTTTGATATTATATGGATGTATAATTCTTTAGCATGTATAATTCTTTGAGAATCTAAAGTCATTGTATGTTTCCTTGTGCCATGGTATCTGAATATGCATTTCATGTGTCTCCTAAATGGCAACAAAATGCTCCTCAATGGAACTTTGCTTTCCATTAGCTGGGAAAGAAAGAACAAGTCACTCACAAAGATAGTCACTTGACATCTCTGGGCCTGGTTCCAGACGCCCTGCCTGTTTTGGGAGGCTCAAGTGTTCTTTGGGTTTGAAATTCTCAAGAAAGAGCACCTATCCTAGCTCTGAAATGCTCTTCTTGCAAGTATCCTTTAGTGACCTCAGAAGAGGCTGTCTCTCCTGACCACCCTATGCAGATTTTTTTTCAGACTGACTTAGACCTCTTTCATTCTTCTCCATTTAGCTCCTACTAAAGGCATGGCATATGGCATATTTTGTCTTCCACCTAAAATAGAATTAAAGTGATAGTTTGAACTAAAGAACATTTGGTGACTCTCTGTTGCACTCATAAAATAATAGCACAATTAAACATACATATAGTTTCTGAATGTGTTTGTTGAAATGTTTAAAACAATGTTTTCTCAATATAAAAGAAAAACAAAGAGGTGCTTCAAGGATGCCCCAAATAAGTTTTGTGCACACTCCTAAACTTCTATCTGGTGTTAGATTACTCCAACATTTCTCTCTAGATTTGGTGAAAATTTGTCTTGCTATTTTCATGTGATATGCTAATAGCAGGTACATACATAGGGAATAATTTTATTTATACATAATCGTGAGATATAAATGAATAAGGAATTATGATAGATAGTAGTCAGGGAAATGTGAAAAGGTGTGTGGCAGACTAAAGTCTCCTATGTTAGGAAAGACTTTAAAAGAAACAGAAGTTCTTGGGGAAAAAAGGGAGCAAATACCTATAGAACTGCCTAGCGGGGTCTAGACTCCAACAGTTTTGGGTAATACTTAGAAGTGCTTATTGCTATCAGCATGCTCTGAGCACTTCTCATGTGTTTTCCTTCTTAGTTGTTTTAGGTATAGGTGCTGAGGATTAGAAAGATGGTACAGCTAGAAAGTCCCAGGGTCAAGATTTAAAATCCAGTAGTCTGCAATGCAGGTCTGAACACTAGTTACTTGGAATTAGGTCAGTTTCACAGGTTAAACACATCATCTTTCACAAGGCCAACCCCCCTTTAGATACCAGCCACAAATTTGGCAGGCAGCAGTGGGATGGGTCCCAAGCTATCCACAGCTCTGACCCACAGGCTATTCAGGTGTTCCCATGACTCCCTCAGGATCAGTAATTCACTAGAACAACTCACAGAACTCAGGAAGTATCACACCTATGCTTACAACTTTATTGAAATAGGTATGAGACAGGACCAGTCAAAAGAAAAGAAGCACAGGGCAAACAGGGTCTCAAACATGATTTTCCTGAGAATGTGTTGCCTTCCCAACCCAATTAACCTGGAATCCCCAGTAGTTCCAGTGTCTAGCTTTACTGGGGCTTCACTATGTAGACATGATTGATGACTTATTGGCCATGTGATCGAATTTTATCTCTAGTCCCAACTCCTTTTCTAAAGACAGAAAGTTGGGTCCAATAACATGGGCTCAAAGCTCTAGACCTTTGAGTACACGCTGGTCTTTCTGGAATGGCTATCCCCATCCTAAAACTACCTAGTCACCCAGGCAGCACAAACTCAAGAGTGAGGGGCCCACTTTGAATAACAAAAACACTTCTACCACTTGAGAAATTCCAAGGTTTTAGTTTAGAGGTTCCCTTCCTGGAGCCAAAGACAAAGGTCAGCCAGATTCTTTTTTTTTTTCTTTTCTTTTCTTTTTTTTTTTTTTTTTCTTTTTTTTTTTTTTTGAGGAAGAGGCAGGAGCCCCTTTT
>NW_006159784.1:1763777-1776245 GCF_000334495.1 Tupaia belangeri chinensis
TTTTTTTTTTTTTTTAGTTTATTTATTTATTGAGGAAGAGGCAGAGTCCCTTTATAGGGTGGGTCTCACTGTGCTACAGTCCTCCCCCAAGACTTGCAGCCAGCTAGGGTCACAGGCATGATCTTGGGTGTACCCAGTATGTATAGGTCAACGCAGGACCTTCTCGACCCAGACCCAGTATTGTGTCGTGGCACTCTACCACTTGTGCTACTATGGCTGTACCAAGCCAGTCAAATCCTTTATTGTACAATGAAGTCTAATTCCAGAGGCTCATCAAAGAACTTCTTCAGACTTTCAGACCCTTTTTCTCCTGAGACTTCCCTCCCCCTTAATCCTTTACAGTAAGCCTACTGGTTATGCACGACTTTCTATGGTCTTGCCTGAGTCCAGCTGTTGGGCAGAAGTGCTCCCTGTAAGATTCAGAGACCAAATACTTAGGGTCCTGACAGGTTTCCTAAGACCAAGACATAGAGAGCTGCAGTGCTAAGATAGGAAGCCACTCATCTGGGCAGCAAACACTTCCATGTGCTTAAATGGGATGCACAAGCCAGAGAAGCTTTTTCCCAGAGGCAGAGTGCAGCATCTTGTTAAGTACACTAAAAATCATATCTATAATCAGCTGCTGTTGAGAGCAGTTAGCAGTCACTTGCCACCGTGGGCAATGAGCATATGCTGGGCTGACACCTGCTATCAGGGGTTGGAAGCAGAGAAGGTCCCTGGTTCCTTATTTTACAGACCAAAATATTGGTGAGGAGGATGGAGTCACAGATGGCTTGGCACAGAGAAATGCCTGCTCCAACCTTATGTTCCCACTTCCCACCAGTCAACATGCCTTGACCCAGGAGATGCAATGCTTCTAGGGTACAGAGTTCTGGATACTTGGACCACTTGTTAAATTCACAGGCTCCTCAGCTTCCCAGGAGAGGGGGATTGACTCGGAGAAAGGGGCTCTGTGGAAATCCAGAATGGCCAGGCTCTGCAGGACAGGTAGGAATCAGAAATTTCTTGGGCTTTCTTAAATCTTCCTTGACCACTCCCTATTCTTTCCAGGACAACTTGTTGCCTCTCACCTCTGGGCCTCCTCTAATAGCCCTGGAGGCATTCAGTGTGCCCCACTGTGGGTAAAGAGCAGCTCAATACACATTGTCTGGATTTAAAACTAAACACCAAGATCTTCTGATTGTTAAAATAATATATGAACAGGAATTAGCACGTGATGTGGTGCTTAAGGCACTGGACTCCCACAGAGACCATCACTGTTCAAGTCCCAAACCTGGCAACTTGCTTTCTTACTTTCTCTCTCACTCTCTCTCTCTCTCTGGTGAGTGCATGTTATAGCAAATTAAAAAAAATAATAATGATAATGATAAATTAAAAGACAATTTTTAAAAAACTATATGAGCATTAGAGAGAAAGTGGAGAGGTGTATAGAACAGATTTTTTTTTTTCTTTTCCTATTCTTTTTTGCTAGAGGGCATGTACACTCACCAGAGAAGGCAGAAAGAGAGGGAGAAGCTGCTCCTCAGGAGAATGGTCATGCCATAATACTTTCTCCTCCATTTTTCTGTTCTGTTGGGATTTTGGACATGCACCCACATGTGCCCAGTGTGTTTCTTAAGCTGTCAGGGCTGGAATTCAACCCACAGTCAGCCATGTGGTATCTAGCTCCTTTAACCTACAGGACTGTCCTGAAAAACATTTTTTAAACACTCTACCCTAATTTTACTATTCAAAGTTGACCACTAGACAGATTTGCTAATTCTGTGAGAGATACACACACACACACACACACACACGAGAAAGAGACTGAGGACCAATATTAGAATCTTTATACCGTGATCCACCTCCAGCCTCAGCAAGCCCAGATCATGAGTGTCTGCTGTGTATAGGAAGACCTCGGGACGTGAACCCAGGACCTTCCCATTTGGGTCCAGCGTCACTCACAGGGTGTTGCATTACTACTGTACCACCACCTGGCCCAAATGTGGCATTTTTCCATCTAAAGCCAATGCTGCCATAACCACAGACACCATACACACATGTGCACGTAAACACATGCATATACATAGATAATGCTTACACACTCACACAAGTCCCTGCTACCTATCAGGAAAGTCATGATGTATTTTTGCATAGAAAAACATTAAAAAAATACATTTTGACTTTTCCAACAAATCAATAATTGCTCAGGAACCAAATATTGTATTAGGTTGCCGGAAAAGTCATGACATACTTTATGCAAAATGTGTCATGACTTTCCCAACAACCCAACAGATTCAGAGAGATACATTTGTGATATCTGAAGAATGTAACTTACTTTTAATCTTAATTACATTTTCGTTCTTCATAATACCTTGAAAACAAAATCTTGGATGGTCGTAACTCTTAGGCAATTCTATAATATAACTAATTTGACTCTCAGGTTTCTTTTTTTAAGTTAATTATTTATTTCATTTTATTTGTTACTATTATTTTTTAATTTGACCAGAGAGAGAGAGAGAAAGGGAAAGTGAGAAAGCAAGCCACCAGATCTGGGACTTACAGCACAGTCAGCCATGTGGGAGTCCAACACCCTAACCACCATGCCACCTGCTGGCCCCAACTCTCAGGTTCTTATCTGTATATAATGAATCCTGACTCACAGGCTGGCAGCTGAAAAGCCCTAAATAGATGAATGCCGCAGAGGCGCCGGCATTGTGCAGTGGCACAGCAAGGACTTCGCACCACTGGTCCCTTCTCTCTGACTCTGTCCTCACTGTCCTGACACTTATTCCTATGGGCAATTATCTACCTTGGCTCACCTGACAGCAGACACATGGTTATGGCCCAGAAGCATCCAAATAGAAAATTCTTGGGCCAAGTTCAGAGGAGCGAGGCCTGTGTGTGGCTGGTGGGAGAAGGGCTCTCCAAAGGCTACTGGTCATGGGGTCAGAGAAGACACAAAGAGAGGGAGGAGAGATACATTTCCCAACCATTAACTTTAATTTTTAAAAATGTGTTTGTCTCCTACTATGACTGCGGGCCTCTCAGTGGGGCAATTGATGTGGAGCAGATGAATGAGGCCATAGTGGGCTGGTCATGATATTAGTACATGTCATCCTGAGAGGTTACTTGAATTTTGACTTTTTGCAAGTCAGTAGCTGTGGTGGTTTTTGTGAAGAAGGTTCACTTGCCCTAGTCAGGTGAGATAGAACTACCACACACCCAGTGAGTCACATGAAGCAGATTTCTTACCCACAGGTAAGCAGCAAGAACAGCAGAAGCGTAGGATTCATTGCAAGCCAGTCCCCCAAGGCTCAACAAGGCTGCCTGGGAGGATGGAATCTCACCTGTGTCTGCACCATTTGTGCCGCAGCTGAGGGGCCCTGGAAAGCAGTCTGCTCTCAGTTTTATGCCTCAGGACTCTGGGACTCACTGGGCTAAAGTTTTGAAGGATATCCCATTTGTTAGAGAGAGTAGACTAGAACAGAACCTGGGCTATTCCAGCCAGTTTTTCTTTATCTCAATTTGTTGTATTCCCAGCATATCTACAATTTTTGAGAGCTACTAGCAAGAAAAGGGAAAAAAACTGGATTGGTCCAAGGCTACCAGAGCACTACCCTGCAGTTTTCACTGCTATGTGTTCAATTCTTTTTGTTCATGGTTTCATTTTGTTTATTTTACTACCGTAATAGATTTGATAAAGTGTGGAGGGAACGTTGATGTTGGAATACATGAAATGAGTGAGGAGCATAAACATAATGATAATTCTTCAAATGTGCCTGAAGATGATCCTTACCTGATTGCGCGTCATCTTCATTTGCTCACTATGCATACCTGGAGCGTCAGGGTAGCTCCTGAACTCTAAAAGCCAGAGTTAATAAGACAAAGCAGAGTGATGATTATATTGGATTTGCCTTCTTTGTTTATTCAGAATAAGTTTTTTTTTTTTTACCCAAAATGTGTTATTTGTTATTTATTATCATAATCTTGTTTATATTATATTGCCAAAATGTGTTATTTGCAGAGACACATTGAAAAGGAAAAAAAAAAGGTTAAAGTATAAACTTTCTACTTTTATTTTATTTTTTCAGAATTATTTTATTTAGGGACCAGTAGGTGGCATGGTGGTTAAGGCGCTGGGTGCTCCCACATGGCTGACTACGGTTCGAGTCCTGGACCTGGTGGCTTGCTCTCTCACCTTCTCTCTCTCTGTATCTCTCTAGTCAAATTAAAAAAAAAATGAATGAATAAGTAAAGTTAAATAAATAATTTTTTTAAAAAATGTAAAAAAAGAATTATTTTATTTAACTTTATTTGTTTATTTATTCATTTATTTTAAATTGAGTAGAGAGGTACAGAGAGAGAGAGAAAAAGCAAGCCACCAGGTCTGAGACTCAAACCATGTCAGCCATGTGGGAGTCCAGCGTCTTAACCACCACACCACCTGCCAGCCCCAAAGCATGAACTTTTTAAATCTCATCATCTAAAAAAGCACAAAAACTATAAAAATTAATGATTTTATTTTTAAAATGCAAGTTGCAGAATTCTCAGCATTACAATATAAAGCAGGCTTGTCTGTTTCTGCTACTCCAGCATATAGTTAAACTTCAATCTGCATATTAATATATATTTAGTTCTCAGACCAAACCTGATACAGCACTTTGAAATCTATTGTCATCAAATCATGTTTTTCTAACATATTTATGAGTCTAATAAATATGTTAGAAAAACATTAATCTAAAGTATATTAAACTATGTGCATCACTTACTCAATGAAAGTATGTAAAAATCTGACTAAATATTATGAATATTATTAAGTACAATTAAAACAAAATGTATAGTGCATTCTTTAATACTATTCTGATCTGAATGTAACCTTTTGGGCTTAAAATAAGTTCTGTATGTTAAAAGTAACATGATGGTCTTTAAAATTCTGGAGGCAGTTGGTAAGATTATATACTACCATAAGCAGAAATCATGAGTCAAAAAATATGGTGGTAAGGTGGGGCTCTGGACTGTTTTGAAAAGCTTACGGATTGGCTAATCAGAGGACTCTTAAATTTGAGGGATAAGTGATCAATTGTTCCTAAAGAAGCCATTTGCCTTGGTCTCAGCCAAAATAGCAAACATTTATTTATTGTATATTGTGTGCCAGGCATCAGTAATTAAGCATTTCTTACTGTTAGCTGTATAATCCTCTCACTGACTCTGTGAGGCAGCATGTCAGTAATGTCAATTCCCATTTTATAGGGGAAGAACTGAGATACTGCAGGCTAAGCAAAGTGATGATTCGAAGCTGACTGGCTCCAGATTTCATACACTGAACTGTTGTACCATGTGCTTATTATAAAGCACATGGACTCCTGACTAATTTCTCATAGTATGTGGGGGTATCGTTTTTCCTCATCCTCAACGCCCAGTCCCCAACTCCAAAGCAAACATCATGTCCTTGCCAGGTGTTAAAATCTGGTCCTATGTTAGCCTGAGGGTTCTCTTCCCTCTCCCAAGGGAACCAGCTGTATGTTGGCTCTATGCCAGTCTAGGGCTAAGAGTGAGACTCAGGGTAACTAGGTATTTCTTCATTCCTGCCTCTATGGTACTATAAATATAAACTTTGCTAGAGCTACTGAGCCATAAGTAAATCTAAAGCATACAGATCATTAGGGGAAGTATTGAACCATTTGATGCAAATAGACCCAGATTAACAAGAGTTGACTTAGCACCACTAATCTAGATAGTGTGGAGGAGATTTAAGGGATTCTGGAAGATACGGTCATGGACAGATCAGATCACCCAAACAGATGAATGTGGGACACAGCTCTCCCCTGACACTCTTTAAGGACTTCTTACAGTCCCAGTCATCTCCACATACATGTGTTGATCCACATACTGATCTTGGTAGTTAAAATTTGTCTTTGAGGAACTACCTGAGGCAGAGTAGAGACTGAAGAATCTTGCTTAAGAGACTGGTTGGAATCCCTGCTGTGTCCTTTATTAACTGTAACTTTAGGCAAATTACCTCACTTCTCTGGGCTTTGTGACCTCATGCATGCATGAATTTCTTACATAATTTATTTGTCAATTAATATATTCATTTTTTAGAGAGATTTTTGCTATAGGGTATGCATGCTCATGACAGAGACAGAGAGACAGAAAGTGAGAAATCTCCTTCCTCCCCATGGTGGATGGCCACACTGCAGTTCCTTCTCCTTCATTCTTCTCTTGGAATTTTGGGCATGCATGCACAACTGCCTGGCATGAGTTTTAAGCTGCCAGGTCTGAAACTTGAACGACAGTCAACTACATGAGAGTCTAGTGACGTAACCATTATGCCATCCGCTGGTCCCAATATGTTCATTCTTTATTGCTACATAAGAACCACCCACAACATAGTGGCTTAATACAATGATTGTTTTGTAATCTTTCGTGATTCTGTGGGATGACTGGGCTCAGCTGAGCAATTTCTTGGCTCTACGTGAAGGTAGCTGGAGCTGTGCTTACCTGGAGGCTCAACTGGGCAGTGCAAAATCAAGGTGACGTGGATTCCACCCCTTCATGAAAGGAGCAGTATGTGTGTATGACAAGGGAAGTGAATGGCAACAATCTGTGCAGGCCGTCTACTAAATGCACTACCCCGAGGTATGCAAGAAGATGCATACGCACTTCTTTGCTATTTTTTTTGAAAAGAATGATTTTATTTAACTTTATTTATTATTATTATTTTTTATTTGACCAGAGAAAGACAGAGAGAGAGAAAATGAGAAAGCAAGCTGCCAGGTCCCAGACTGTGGTCAGTCATGTGGGAGTCCAGTGTCTTTAACCACCAAATGATCTGCCAGCCCCTGCACTTTTTTTAAAGAATTATTTTATTTCATTTATTATCACCATTATTATTTGTTTAATTGATCAAAGAGAGACAGAGAGAGAGAGAAAGAAAAGTAGAAAAATAAGTCTTCAGGTCTAGGACTCAAACCATGGTCAGCCATGTGGGAGTTCAGCGCCTAAAGCACCACACCACTTGCTGGCCCCTTCTTTGCTATTTTCTCTTTCTCTTCTTTGTGAGTAGTTGGAAATTTAGTCTCATCAATGAATATATTTTTCTCTTCCAGTGTGAAAGTCTCTTTTCAGTTTGAAGATTTAATCCAAGTCAAAATTTCTAGTAAACCTGTTGTTTTTTAACTGCCAGAGTGTGTGTACACTCACCAGAGAGAGACAAAGAGAGGGAGAGAGAGCAAAGTAACCCCTAATGGGAGGTAGCCATGCTGTAATCTCTTCTCTCCCTTTTCTCCCCTCCTTTAGAGTTGGCCTGAGCTAGTTTTTCTTTTTTTTTGGAGAGATTTTCACTGTAGGGTGCGTGCGCTCGCCAGACAGACAGAGAGAGACATAGAGACAGAAAGCGAGAAATCAACCCCCAGGGGGGATGGTCACGCCGCAATCCCTTCTCCTCCATTCTCCTCTCGGGATCTTGGGCACGCACGCACACGTGCCCGGCGTGAGTTTTAAGCCACCAGGTCCGGGACACGAACCGCGGTCCACTACGTGGGAGTCCAGCGACATAGCCATTACGCTAACTGCTGGTTCTCGGCCTGAGCTAGTTTTAATAGCTTCTTTTGGATAGTTTGTGATCCAACTTTCTCTTCTTCTCCCTAAACTGCCTCTGGGGATGCCCTGATGTCCTGGCAGAGGGAGAAGGGGTGGTTTGTACAGTTGCCTCATTCTCTCAGGCCTCCTATAGGAATGACTGGGCCAGACTCCAGGACTGCTAAGGCAGCACTAATGTGTCTGATCGTAGGGTATGGAAGACCCAGTTTTGGGATTCCTGGCTCAGCCTATTTTCTTCTGATCCTGAAATCCCCCAGTGAAGATCTTTGTCCTGTTCCTCCATGTGCCCTACTGTGGCACATCAGAACTCCTGCATCCATGTTCTGTTTATGACTGACTCTCACTGCCCACCCCCATCACTGCTCCTGCACCAGGTTGGACCCCTTGAGTGAGGTTCTCCCAGTGCAAATCCAGATCAGGGGCCATCTGGTGTTCATGGGTTCCTTCACATGGAGCTGAATTTGCCTATACCCTTCCCATACCATTCCTCCTTGAGATGTGGCTTCTAGGTCTTTGGTACCTGCTTGATTTCTTTCCCCCAGTTCTGTCTCCCCTCTGCCACTCACAGTCCCCCAGCCCAAAGGGACAGGCCCAGGCTTATCAGGCTCCCTTCTGCATTATTCCCTGCCTATAGTACTTCTGCTCAGAGCCCAGCAGACATGCGGGCCCCTTACACTGTGGAAGAAACTATGGTTACATCTTCTGGACTTGGTCCTAAATATATTAAATCAATGCTAGAGAAATTTAGAAAACTTTGTTTCTTGACAACATCTGGAAATCAAGATTAATGTCTCAACTTTAAAAAATCCTATTTTGGTAACTACTCTTCCTATTTCTTTGAGTTTTTGCTATAACAACCTTAATATTCCAGCTCGATCACAGATAACCTTGTACACTCCAACCCTACCAGGCAGAATAGCTACCTCTAGCTGATATGGAAGCTATTACTAATTCTTTCAAGAAGATGAAAAGCAAAATAGGGGACCAGCAATTAGTGTAATGGCTATGTTCCTGAACTCCCATGTGGTCGACCGCGGTTCAAGTCCCGGACCCGGTGACTTAAACTCACGCCAGGCACGTGTGTTTTCGTGCCCAGAATCCTGAAAAAGAATGGAGGAGAAGGGATTGCAGCATGGCCATCCCCTCTGGGGGGTGATTTCTAGCTTTCTGTCTCTCTCTGTCTGGCGAGCCCACGCACCCTATAGCAAAAACCTCTCAAAAAAAAAAAAAAAAAGCAAAATAACACAGTAATATATTTCAAAAACAACCCTGCTATATTCCCTAATTAGTAGCTCTAATTTGTGACCATCGTTCCTTACCAAGATCATCCATTTTAGTGGCAGGGAGCAGTTTCGGCTCCCCTGATGTCAACCTGCCGTATGACATTGCCAAGCCCCCAGTGGGAGGGGTATTTTGCTGAGCTCTCCACCATGTGTCTAAGTCTCTTTTTAGCTTGTGGCTAGAACCTCTCTCTCAGACTCTCATTTTGGACAGTGGGTAACAAATGTGAGTGGCTGGTCAGCTGACAGCAGATCTATTTACTTACTGACTGGTCTCCTATCCAACTAGAATATAATCATCTCCTAAGGGCTGGGATTGGGTCTTGTTCACTGCAATATTCCCAGCAGCTCAGACTGGGGTTGGCGCTCCATGGATAAATACTGAGTGAACACTGAGTGACAGCTGACTCCCTCCCACTAGTTCTCCCCATGCACCTGTTCCATGTGTGATTTTTGTTGGGGATCAGAGCATGGGATCAAAATATGGAACCTTGGCTTAGTGAGAATTTTAAGCTGGAAGAAATTGAGACTGTAAAATCAGAAAGGTCTCTCTGACTTTTTCTCTGTCTCCTCTCTCCCGAAGTAGGTCATAAAACCAGAATTCTTCTTGCCCTTTCTTCCTTGAAGCAGCTCCTAACACTGAGGAAGGTCACTCTCTGACCATCTCTCTCCTGTTTCCTCTGAAGGCCCTTATGTGGAATGCTCTGCCCCATTACCAGAAGGAATGGAAAGAATTTCACACAAACTAAAAAGAATGTGAACACACAGGCCTTCCTAAGCCCCCCTGGTAATAACACTAGATCATACCTGTCCTCCAATCATACTTCTGCATGACTGTCCACAAAACCCAATTTCCCCAGAATTTTTGGGTCTTCACTTCCGAAAACTTTTGTGCCACATAAAATTTACATTAAATAAATTAGTATGCCATTCTCTTGTTAATCTGCCTTCTGCTATTGGTTCTCAGCCATGAACCTTCCCTCGGTTAGGAAGACCTATTCCTTTTCCTCTCTGACACTTTGTTTCTATTTCCTGCCCAGCCCACAGAGGCTGTCATCTGTGGCCACCTCTTGTTCCCCAGGCTTTCAAGGGAATGAATTCTCAGCATCACTGGTCACTCTTTACAGGCATTCATAGGTACATGTGCATCTTGCTGGAGTTCAGGTGGTGCCTGCAAGGAGGGTGACAGTCTCTGGCTAACTCAGAGCTTCTTGGCAGACAGCAGATCTCTGGGGACTGAGGAGCAGTCGCTGCTCAGTCATTGATAGCAGGAGGATGCCTGGAATGGGATAGAATGATCCAGAATGTGGAATACTTCCCCAGGCTGATGATGTGCCTCAGGAGGAGGACTTGGGTGTCTGATGCAGAGCAGGGAACTGTCTGAAATGAAAGTGTTTGGGAGGATGAGGAGTGAAGATAACTTACATTTCCTGTTCTAAATATCTCCCACCACAAAACTGAGAACACAGCATGTCAGTGGGGGCTCATTCCAGGCCAGCCAGCTCAGAAGTTGTCCTCGGTTTTCAGTTAGCTATACTCTGATGTCTATCAGTTACCTTCTAGATAACACCGGGGAGGGTTGATGGGGAACTTACTCACAACCTCCAGCTGAAGATAGCCTCCTTTTTCCATGGGCCTATGAAGTCCAATGAGACAAAATATTCTCATTCACTGAGTACCTGGCATTGCACCTAACACAGGTGGACAGTTCAAAGGAAGGAAGGGAGGGAGAAGGAAGAATGGATGAGAGGAAGAAAATAAAGAATGAATGGAGAAAAGAAAAAATAAAAAACTCATTTCAGGGACCAGCAGTTGGCATAATGGCTATGTTGCTAGACTCCCATGTAGTCCACCACAGTTCAAGTCCCAGATCCAGTGGCTTAAACTCATGCCGGGTACGTGTGCATGTGTTCCCAAGATCCCAAGAGGAGAATGGAGGAGAAGGGATTGCAGCATGGCCATCCCCCCCCAAGGGGGGGGTGATTTCTTCCTTTCTGTCTCTCTGTCTCTCTCTGCCTTTCTGGCAAGTGACCACGCTCTATAGCAAAAACCTCTCAAAAACAGACAAAGAAAAAAAACTTGTTTCAAATGGGTGATATCAATGCTAGTTTAGAAGTCCCTAAATTTTTGTAATAGCAGAACATTAAAAATACAAGAAATGGCTGGGATCAGCAGTTAGTGTAATGGCTGGGACCAGCAGTTAGTGTAATGGCTATGTCGCTGGACTCTCATGTAGTCGACCGCGGTTCAAGTCCTGTACACGGTGGCTTAAACTCACACTGGGCACATGTGCATGTGTGCCCCAGATTCTGAGAGGAGAATGGAGGAGAAGGAATTGTGGCATGGCCATCCCCCCTGGGGGGTAATTTCTTCCTTCCTGTCTCTTTGTCTCTGTCTTTCTGGCAAGCCTACATGCCCTGTAGCAAAAAATCTCTTAAAAAAAAAATACTAGAAATGCCTACCTGTACGGAACTGGCTTACTAACTAATTACGTAACGAGTGAACTCCAGCAATTTTAAAGAAATGGTTGGGACATTCTACATATTGCTACAAAGAAATTTCTAAGAGAAAGTAGTCTTTTTCTTACCTCTTGCAAAGTTCATGAGTGAGACTCCTATAAATTTAAAAAGCAAAGTCACTCTGTGTATGTGTGTATATATAGTAGTTTTTTGCTTTAAAAAAGAAAGATAAAGTAAGAATATATATTTATATGAGTCATAAAAGCAAAACTAAACAGAACAAAATCCCTGAAAGAATACACAAGAGCTTACTAAAAACAATTACCTTTTGGGGTGGGGGAGGTTGGTGGGGATGAAAAGAGAAGGAAGAGACAGGGGAGAAAACTTTTCACTATCTCCATAAAACTTTTGTGCCTGGTATTGCTCTTGTACAATTTGCCTTTTAGGTCCCCACAGTCAGGGAGCATCAGGGTGAATTTCCTTATCTCATGCCCAGCCTAGCCTGTGACTAGAGCTCTCCCCTGATCATGACAAAATTGATTTTATAATAGAATCTGATCCCTCTCATTCTAGTCCAATCTATCTCATCTGAATCATTGCCCTCTGCTTATAAGATAGGAAAGAGAAAATGGCTTAGCTCGAAGGAAATGCTTAGATATGGATACTTGTTTTTGCTTCTCAGTTGTGGTGAATTATGTTATTGATTTCCAAATTTCTGGGCAGTTTTTACCTTTAAAGCCACTTGATTTTACAAGTAGATGTTTTAACTATTGAAAGAATTGGTAAAATTCAGGTCTGGATACTAGTTGTTATACTTTCTGTGAAGATGGCAAGTTACAAACTTTTGTTTCAATGCCCTTTACTCATTTATATTTCTTTCTTTAAAATAATTTTTTAAAGTTTATTTATTTCTTAAAAAAAGGTTTATTTATTTCTTTCATGAGAGAGAGAGAAAGATGAGAACCTTCAAGAGAATGTGACACCATGACCCTCCAATGCCCCTCTACACACACACTCACACACACACACACACACACACACACACACCGACTCTGGCACCCAGGATCATGGGTGCACACACCTGAGAAGTACAAAGCACAGGTCAACTAGGAACCAAACCTGTGATCTCCCATGTGGATCCAACA
>NW_006159784.1:1776276-1784460 GCF_000334495.1 Tupaia belangeri chinensis
GCATATAAGTGTATTCCTGCTATGCCACTGAGCTGTACCTTTCTTCAGATAAATGTCTGCTCAATACTCAGTATGGGTGAAATTTTAGGTATAGAAACTCAGAAACATAAATGCATGTAGAAACCACTGACATGTCCATGGAGGCTTTTGAAAAACTTTTTTTTTGCTATGTTTGAGGGAAATGGTAAATCTTATTGGCATAATAAGAAGCTTATATTCTTCACTTAATAACCATTGGTAATTTCCTGAGTCATAATAATCAGGCTTTAGCATATTAACTCAATGAAGACTTGATCAATGTCTTTATAGAGGAAATACATTATGACCTAGCACATTATACCATCTATTATAATGTTCTTGGTCAATAATCATAATTTTTATTGTAATTATTGAAAACTGGGGTTTCCCCTCTTGTGCAGAGTGCTGTAAATGCAGATGTGAGATTGTGCAGGATCATAGTGTCATCCGTAATAGCACATTCAGCTGGATTTATGTCCCTCTCCAATTAGGGGACAATCAAGCTCAAATTAATTTAGCTCACAGCTACTAATGAGCAACAGCAAAATCAGCTCACTATAAAAATTGTTATTGAATTTTATTTCCTTCAACTTGATGAACCTCCGTGCACTGTGAGATAATGCATGTTTGAGATGTGGTGGTGAGGGACCTTGAAGGTGTCTCACTCACCCCATTCATGGACTCTGTTCCCCGGAGGACCAACATCTAATGAACGGTTAAAGGTCCGCAAAGATGGGCTTTCTCTACTAACTGATTCTTGGCAGTTGCCGTTTGAATGAATTCCATGGCTTAGGCAGTGGATATAAATATAATGCAAACCACATATGTCATTTAAAATTTTCTAATAACCACATTTTAAAAAGTAAAAAAGAAATAGATGATGTTAACTTTAATGTATTTTATTTAACACAACATATTCAAACCATTATTATTTCAACATATAAGCAATATAAAAATATTAATGGGATAGTTTGCTCTTTTTTTTTTTTTTGATGCTGTCTTTAAAATGTAGGATGCATTTTATATTTGTAGCACATGTCAATTCAGTAGAGCCTCATTTCAGACAAACAACAGCTACATGGTGGTTGGGGGCTAGCCTATATGACAGAGCAGGTCTCTCCTGAATTTCTTGTAACAAAGCTTCACTTCCTCCTTTGGGGGTGGTGGGTTGAGGGTAGCTGTGCATGGCTTCGGATGCTCACTAGTGATAAAGAGTGTACAAAACCTGAAAGTAGGAGAAGATGCTACATTTTCATTTTTACTGTTGGTCTTGCAAGTCATTGGTAAATTTACAATCCCTATGAATTGGCTTACAGTTTCTGTCACTATCCACCTTCCACACTAATAAAGGCAGAATAGATTCTCATAAATATCCCATTTCCTCATTATCGGAGCTTGGCTTCACCAATTGTAGCCTCATAAAAAAGGAAGAATTTTTTCTTTTACTGTTATTTGTTGCCATGAAAAAGTGCACCTTTTTTTGAAGCCTGACTTCCAACTAGTGCTATTGCTTTGATATGAACTAGAGCATAAAACATATTGTCAAATATATGTTTGGGGAATAAGAAATTGCAGAGTATTTTATCTCACTGGCAATGTTCTTGAAGAAAGTGCAGACTTAAATTTAGGAGAATATTTTAATTGTTTACTATTATAAAAGTTTAATAGGAATTCTGAGGCATAATGCAAGGACTCCATTCATCACTGAACTTGATTACTGCAAACTAGAATATGCGTCATGTGAGCCTGAAGCTCTGGGGTTTTCATCACTTGGAGACCCTCATGAGCTAATGAAATGGGATGCTACGGGAGGCGGAGGGAAAAAGCCACTAAGAAGGCTGCTCCCGTGGAAGTTTAAAGCTACACATTAGGCTGCTTGCCAGTGCACGAGGCTCTCTGATGCTGCTCTGACAGGCTTCAGCCTGGCAAAATCTCATCATTGCTATTTCTACCCTCTTTGGTCACAGAGTACATATGTAGCTACCAGATTCCTGACTAGTCTCCCTGTTTCCAGCAGTGTTCTCCTCAAATCCATCCTCCATACAACCAGCAGAGACATCTGTCTAAAATGCAATTGGGAGTCCATCACTCACTGCCAAAAGTACTCCAATGGCTTCCCCATTGCTCTCAGATTAATGAGTAAATATATTTCTTATTGGTAGCATAAATGATGTCCTATGACCTGGTCCTTGCTGACTTCCTTTCCTTCCCTCCCTCTCTCCTTTCCTCCTTCTGACTTATAATTTACGTTCCCATAATCCCTACCCATGTCCCACTAACAGATTGCTCTCTCCCTTCCCACTGTCTGCAGGCTTCTTCCCCACCAAGAATTTTAACCCATCTCCTTTAGAGGATTCGATGTAGCCTTTTGCTCCTCCAGGAAGCCATCTCTAAGCCTCCCAACTCCACTCCAGGCAGGTTAAATGCCTTTGCTCTTCAGTGCTAAAATATTTTCAGCAAATGTCTGTGCATCAGTCATGAAGCCTGTTTGTGCAGCCATCTGCCGTCTGAGACTTGGCCTTATTCACTTTTAATCCCTTATGCCAAACTCAGTGCATGATATGCAAGTCCCAGTGAGGGTGGTGCTAATGGATATTTAGTGGATATTTGCTCGTGGGCTAGGTCAATCCTGAGAGGCGGAGGGTCCTTTTTTTTTGAGAGGGTTTGGTTTTTTTTTTTTTTTTTTTTTTTTTTTTGCAATAGGGCACATGTGCTCACCAGAAAGACAGAGAGACAGAAAGACAGAAACCGAGAAATCACCCCCCAGGAGGGATGGCCACACTGCAATCCCTTCTCCTCCATTCTCCTCTCAGGATCTTGGGCATGCATGCACATGCGCCCAGCGTAAGGTTAAGCCACCAGGTCTGGGTTTCGAACCACAGCCAACTACATGGGAGTCCAGCAACATAGTCATTACGCTAACTGTTGGTCCTGAGAGGCAGAGGTTTCTAGGGAGCAGGGAGCGGAACCTCATTCCCTCCATAGGCAGATGACACATGAACTCTCAGTCAGCTCCTAGAAAAGGTCAGCCAGGGCTTCTGTACCCCTCAGGAGAGGACTGATGATGAGGCTGTCTTCAGCTCAACGCCTGCTCTAAAATCCTTTCTCTACATTTACTCAAGACCTGACCGCATACCTCACATGACAATGAAAGTGTGTTGGTTTGGTTCAGTTTGATGAGCTCTCAGGACCCCGAAAGGAATGCAGTGTTTGGAAAAGGGGTGATGGGAGATAGAGAGATGATGCCCAAGAAGTCAGGGTTTTCAAGTTTGTTTTCAAATAAGGCAATGGTAGTCATTGAGACAATTTTTTGTTTTGTTTTAAAAGTTTATTTCTTGAGAGAGAGAGAGAGGCACTCCTACAGGGTCTTCATGCCATGATCCCCCAGTTTCAGTCAGCCCAAATCAGCTATAGGCACATGTGTGCCTGGTGCGTACTGGGAGGCCTCAGGCTAAAAACCTGGGACTTTCTCCCTGGGTCCAGCATCGCAGAACTTTGCACTACGCTGTGCCACTGGCTGGCCTTGAAGTGCATTTAGCAGAGTGGGAAAGTCACCCTTGACAGCATGTGTTTCTGCCAGTCACTGAAAGGGGAAATACAGAGGAGAGGAAGGAGCCAGAGCCAGAGACAGGGGCCTGCATTAGTTAATAATTAAAAGATAGGGGCCAGCAGGTGGCATGGTGGTTAAGGCACTGGACACTCCCACATGGCCAACCATGGTTTGAGTCTCGGACCTGGTGGCTTGCTTTCACACTTTCCCTCTCTCTTTCTTTCTGTCTCTCACTGGTCAAATTAAAATACATGAGTGAATATATAAAATTAAATAGATAATTATTTAAAAAATAATTAAAATATATTATGAGTAAAAGAAAATTTAAAAAACAGTGACTTAAACAAGATTGGGGGTTATTTACTTTTTTTTCATCTAACAAGAAGCCTGGGAAAGTGCCGTTCAGGGCTGACACAATGGGCGACAATGTTACCAGGGTTTGTCCTGTGGTTCCTTTGTACATGGGCTTTTCCCTCGAGGTCACAGGATGACTTTCTTTTCAAGTAGGAACAAAGAAAGGCTAAAGGCTCATGGCAATGGACAAGCCTATCTCTTAGATGGCCACCCAGTGATCGCGGGCACCTCAGTCACATGGGCACTATGGCATCGGCGCTGCTGGCTGGTGTTGCTTCAACAAAGAGGTGTTGCTTCAACAGACTTGGGGTTCTGTGTATCAAGAAGGAAATAATAGATATTAGATGGACAACTGGCCTTACGCCATGGCTTTCCAATGTCTTTCTGTATACTCCATTTTACTTTCCTCCAGACATTTCATATTCTCTGAAATTACCTTGCTTATTTGCTTGTTGGCCATGTCCATCACTAGAATGGATGCTCCCCATGAAAAGGGCCTCATTGCTCTTTTTTGGTTCTGTTTTCCTGACTCAGACCATAGAGATAAGCCTCCCACACCTCTATACTTCCAGATCCAGAATAACCATCCCCAGCTCAATTTCCCAAGATATTTGCAATCTTTTCCCAAAGAGACAAAGTCTTTCTGACGTTTTACACAGAATTGATTTCCTCAGCCTGGTTGCCTCATTTCCATCTCTAGATCTTTTTCTTTATTTGTTCTTATTGAGCAAATTAGCCAACATGACACTGGGTTGATTAGCAATTTGTATAGCAATTAAAAAAAAGAGAAAAAACTGGCAGAATTCCATTGTTTTGTTTAGTTCTTAATTTCCATTTTTAATGTACTGTGTCTTCACTCCTATGATGGGTTTCCTCTTTGGTATGTGTCTCTCATGGCACAGAGGGTTCTTTTCACCCTCCACCCCCCAATAACTCTGGTCGTGGAAGATCTACTTAAATATTTCATTTTACGATTGGAGCTGTGAATACTTGTTGCTTTCCCTCCCCTCCCCTTTGTGCCAGTCAGTGTTGCAGGTGTAATATGTCTCCAAAAGTGGCGTTCTACTTTCAGAGCCTTCCCCATGGCCCCTGCAGGCTAGAAATGGAGAGTCCCTGTAGGTCTGGGGAGACCACATTATGATGTAAATGACGGCACAGTCTCTTCTCTAGGAAGCCCCTTCCATGTACCCTGTCCCAGTTCTCACATTGAGCTACTTGTCTTATTTGTGCTTCTGCAAACCTGGTTCTCCCTCTATAATGACACTGATCATTTATTTTTCTGCTGGAGGTTCTAGAGATGAGAGACTTTATCCTGTTTATCTCTGTCTCTCTAAAGTCCCCTTAAAAGAGTGGCAAACTTCAACAAATATTTGTTTAACAAGTGATTGTGAAGTACTGAATAATAACAAAAGACAATGTCCTAATGTATTTTATATAACAGGTATTGTTCTTAATCACCTTAAATACATTAACACATTTAATCTTTACAACTACCCTATGAAGCACTACTGTCCTGATTTAATGGAGCTGTGAACTGAGCCAGGGAGAAAGAGATTGAGCAGCGTATTAAGGTTATATGGTCAGTACAGAGGAAAGCTAGATTTGATCCTAAGGCAGTGAGATGCCAGATGCCACCTGCTTAGTTCCTGCTCTGCAACAGTCTTCCCATCTGAAGAGAAGCCACCCTTTATTTATATGGTATTTGGGGCCAGTTTCATGGCCTGGTAATTAAAGGAGCTGGATCTCACATGGCCAACCACATGGTTTAAATCTCAGACATGGTAGTTTTTTGTGTTTTTATTTGAGAGGTTTTTGTTTGTTTGTTTGTTTGTTTGTTTTTTTTGTTTGTTTCTTGGTTTTTGCTATAGGGCACGTGTGCTCGCCAGACAGGCAGAGAGAGACAGAGAGACAGAAAGCGAGAAATCACCCCCCAGGGGGGATGGCCATGCCTCAATCCCTTCTCTTCCATTCTCCTCTTGGGATCTTGGGCACACATGCACACACGCCCGGCGTGAGTTTTAAGCCACTGGGTCCGGGTCACGAACCACGGTTGGCTACATGGGAGTCCAGTGACATAGCCATTATGCCAACTGCTGGTCCCTCAGACATGGTAGTTTGAAAAATGAAGCCTGTGTGTGTGTGTGTGTGTGCCTAAATTCCCAACAGCATGGAGAACTAGGAGAATAGGGGTTAGGTATAACCATCTTCTGGGGGGGGCATTCTCCCTCATCCTCTCTCTGTCTCTTTCTGGTGAGTGCATGTATTCTCTGGCAAATTATATATTACATATACAAAAATCATATATTATATATATTATAAGTTATATAATATACATAAGGCATTTGAGGCAGGAAGTGGAACTTCCATCTGTCTGACTTAGGGCCCCCATGTGAGGATACCAACCTGCCCCTTTGACTTCAGCAATCACCCGAAAATAGAAATGGATACAAATAACAGGAGGCTGAATCAATAAGGACCTTCCTTAGTGCCATGGGACTGCCCAGTAGATGCCATGTAGGCACCTTTTCCCCCGAGGCCCATGTGTGGCTTCCCTCGGGAAAGAAAGTCAACCCAGAGGAGCACCAAAAACCTCAGAGCTCTGCTGCCATCTGCCCATGTGACAAGTCACTGAGACATCTCTACTCTAAACAACACAGATCCTATAGGTGCTGAAGGCAGCTTGGCAGAGTACTGTTGCCAGGAATTTCACAGCCCAGAAATTTTAAAGCAAAGAGAGGAAGGACTGAAATGAGGTCTTCACTTATTTATTTTGCCAAGTAAGAACACTTTTTTTAAAAAAGGGAAAAGAAAAAGAGTGTCTCTTACCACTATCATTTCATAAAAGTAGTTTAATGCCCTACCACATAAATAGAACTATCTTAGAAAAAAACTGAACAGTGCATTAAATTGAGTTCAGATGGTTCACATCATTGAAACTCATATTGTCCTTGTTTCTTTCAGTTCAGCTTAGATCTGTGAAAATTCTATCAGCCATTATTGAGGGCCAGTGTTCTAGTCTGTTCTGTTGCTATTAACAGAAAATACCTGAGTCTATCTAGGTGATTTATAAGAATAAAGGTTTATTTAGCTCACTGTTTGGAGGTCCAGGTCTCAGGGGCTGCACCTGGTGGGAGGGGGGCTTCTGGCTGGTCTACAACATGACGGAGGACCAGGGCACATGCATATCTATGTCTGTGTGTCTGTCTATTTCCTTTCTTACAGACCCATCCAATGACCTTGGTTCTAATCTCCCAAAGGCCCCATATATTTTTTTTAAGAATTATTTATTTAATTTTATTTATCCATTTATTTATTTTAATTTGGCCAGAGAGAGACACACAGAGAGAGGGAAAATGAGAAAGCAAGCCACCAGATCTTGGACTTGAACTGTGGTTGGCCATGTGGGAGTATCCAGCAGTTTAACCACCATGCCACCTGCTGGCTCCAGGCCCCATCTTTTAACAGTATAGTTGGGTTAAATCTTGACCATATATATATATTTTTTTTTTGCCATTTTATAATTTTATTTGAAAATTAGCAGTTAGTTCTCATTCACATTACTGTCTGTAGATTTTTGGCAGTGGTCACAGGTACATAGGTCATCTGAGTGTAGAGCTTTTTGTGTGACTCTTCATCCTCATTATGTTTTCTGGACAACCATGCACAGATATGATACAGGACATTCTTTCTTTCTTTCTTTTTTTTTTTTTTTTGCCCGGACAGCTTTGTTGAGCCTGGTTATCAGTACACACATATGGAGTCCCAACCTGTTTCATGGCAAATTTCTGGATCTCTGTCTTTTTTTTTTTTTTTTTTTTTTTTTGCCCGGACAGCTTTGTTGAGCCTGGTTATCAGTACACACATATGGAGTCCCAACCTGTTTCATGGCAAATTTCTGGATCTCTTTGAGTGCCTGAGGGGCGTGTTTCTTGAAGTCCACACCATGAATGCGCTTGTGAGTGTTGCTGGTGTATTCTTGGAACACCACCTCATTGGTGGTAGAATGGTCCTTTATCTTTTTTTTTCTTGAAACTTTGTTTTTAATTAATTAATTTACATTTATCCCCTACACATCATCACAGCATACAAAATGTGGTTCCCCATCCAGAATATACTGCATAGTGGCTTAATAATGCATGTTATCATCAATAATTTTCCATTTCTAGTGTATATATATATATATATATATATATATATATATATATATATATATATACACACACACACATATATATAAGATAGCACTTGTCAGAGACTGTCTG
>NW_006159784.1:1784498-1796850 GCF_000334495.1 Tupaia belangeri chinensis
TCACCCCAGAGGAGCACCCCCTGATCCTCAGAGCTCTGCTGCCATCTGCCCATGTGACAAGTCACTGAGACATCTCTACTCTAAACAACACAGATCCTATAGGTGCTGAAGGCAGCTTGGCAGAGTACTGTTGCCAGGAATTTCACAGCCCAGAAATTTTAAAGAGAGGAGAGGAAGGACTGAAATGAGGTCTTCACTTATTTATTTTGCCAAGTAAGAACACTTTTTTTAAAAAAGGGAAAAGAAAAAGAGTGTCTCTTACCACTTTCATTTCATAAAAGTAGTTTAATGCCCTACCACATAAATAGAACTATCTTAGAAAAAAACTGAACATTAAATTGAATTCAGATGGTTCACATCATTGAAACTCATATTGTCCTTGTTTCTTTCAGTTCCGCTTAGATTCTATCAGCCATTATTGAGGGCCAGTGTTCTAGTCTGTTCTGTTGCTATTAACAGAAAATACCTGAGTCTATCTAGGTGATTTATAAGAATAAAGGTTTATTTAGCTCACTGTTTGGAGGTCCAGGTCTCAGGGGCTGCACCTGGTGGGAGGGGGGCTTCTGGCTGGTCTACAACATGACGGAGGACCAGGGCACATGCATATCTATGTCTGTGTGTCTGTCTATTTCCTTTCTTACAGACCCATCCAATGACCTTGGTTCTAATCTCCCAAAGGCCCCATATATTTTTTTTAAGAATTATTTATTTAATTTTATTTATCCATTTATTTATTTTAATTTGGCCAGAGAGAGACACACAGAGAGAGGGAAAATGAGAAAGCAAGCCACCAGATCTTGGACTTGAACTGTGGTTGGCCATGTGGGAGTATCCAGCAGTTTAACCACCATGCCACCTGCTGGCTCCAGGCCCCATCTTTTAACAGTATAGTTGGGTTAAATCTTGACCATATATATATATTTTTTTTTTGCCATTTTATAATTTTATTTGAAAATTAGCAGTTAGTTCTCATTCACATTACTGTCTGTAGATTTTTGGCAGTGGTCACAGGTACATAGGTCATCTGAGTGTAGAGCTTTTTGTGTGACTCTTCATCCTCATTATGTTTTCTGGACAACCATGCACAGATATGATACAGGACATTCTTTCTTTCTTTCTTTTTTTTTTTTTTTTGCCCGGACAGCTTTGTTGAGCCTGGTTATCAGTACACACATATGGAGTCCCAACCTGTTTCATGGCAAATTTCTGGATCTCTTTGAGTGCCTGAGGGGCGTGTTTCTTGAAGTCCACACCATGAATGCGCTTGTGAGTGTTGCTGGTGTATTCTTGGAACACCACCTCATTGGTGGTAGAATGGTCCTTTATCTTTTTTTTTCTTGAAACTTTGTTTTTAATTAATTAATTTACATTTATCCCCTACACATCATCACAGCATACAAAATGTGGTTCCCCATCCAGAATATACTGCATAGTGGCTTAATAATGCATGTTATCATCAATAATTTTCCATTTCTAGTGTATATATATATATATATATATATATATATGTATATATGTATATATATGTGTGTGTGTGTATATCCTCGTATGTCTGACCCTCTGCCCTTTCCCTCAACCCTCTTCTCACACTATCTCTGGTGTCTACAGTTGTCTTCCATTCCTTTTCCCCTCACATTTTATTGATCACACAATTTCTTAATCTAACTACTTTCAATATCAAGTTCAGTTGGTAATTTCAAGAAAAGTAGTTTTGAAATGGTAAGGAACTGTGCTTAAAACTTAAAGCCAGGAAACAGGTTAGGATTCTGTTCAAATAGTAGGTACATGAACCTATCGACAACTCAAGACAGGAAAAAAACCCCTTAAAACTGGACAACAAAGCCTAGAAGAAAAGTGGCAATATTTTAGTCAAAAGTCTTGATTCTATTAATCCCATCATAACCAAATCTCAATACAAGAACTTTTGGGTGGCATTCAAATCACTGCAGTAGCTTTTGACAACAATACATGTAGAAAAAAGGGAAGCCCAATCCCAACCCTGCCTCCCACTACTTGTGTGATCTTGGGCAAGGTATTTAGCATCTTGGATCTTTGGTTTTCTTCTCTGTGAATTGCGGGCTGCTTTTTCAAGGGCATTGTGAAGACTAAATGAGGGGCTTGTCGCGTGCCTGGTACAAGGGCCTGAGTTTGTACCATTCTGTTTTCAGAGCAGTAATTCTCAGCATGACTTCATTCCAGCAGCATCAGCAACACCTGAAAACATTTGAGAAGTACAAATTATTGGGCCATTCTGGAGATATTTTGTAGTAAACAGTAGATGTACTAAATCACCTTTCTAAAATTTGAGAAATTCTGAATTCCTAAACTCATCTGGCTCCAAGGGTTTTTGCTCTGTGGATTATGGACCTCTACTCATCCTGCCTCCTGGCAAGTTTTTATTCCTACAGGCTCCTAGGCAAATGGTTTCCTTCCATCTTTGAGGTGCAAGCAGGATCAGCTCAAAGTTCAGAGCCGTTCTTTACTGAATTCAGAAGCATGTTTTTCTTAGTGTTAGAAACACATCCCAGCATGGGCTTGCAGGAAAGGTGGAGTCAGTGTTACTTGAAGCTATCTTCTGGGCCTTATTGGATGACTGCACTACCTCCAGAAGATAAGCACCCCATGCTGCTCATACCACTCAGCACCCACAAACTGGACTTTCTTTTCTGCCTTCCCATATTATGGTGTGTAGAGAAATGTCCCATCTTCTAGGGCCCAGATAGGTCTTAAGAGCCTGCATTAACTCTGCTGTAGTATTAGTGGGCAAACAAACTTGCTAAGGTTTGAACTTCTCCTTGCAAATTCATATGTCAAAATTGGTTGTTATTGTGAGAGTATTAAAAGAGTGGAAACTTAATTTGACTATAGTATTATGGAATTTTCTCTCAAATTCACGTGTTGAGGTTTGGTTTCTATTGTGACCATATTAAGAAGAAACTTAATCTGGCTATAGAATTAAAAGGTGGAGGCTTTGGTAGGTGATTACTGTGGAGCCTCCATTGACTCCTGAGAACTTTATAATGAGAGAGAGACCAGAGCAGAGACATGCACATTGACACGCGTGCTCTCGCTCTCTCCATATGATGCTCTGTTCTGCCTCAGTACTCTGCAGAGTCCCCACAGCAAGAAGAACCCCTACCAGGTGCAGTCCCTGGACCTTGGACCTCCAAACTGTGAGCTAGTCTTTATAAACCATCCAGCCTCAGGTATTTCTGTTAATAACAATACAAGGGACTAAAACAGAATTTTTATGGTAGAGCCCAGTGGAGCTGACAACAGAGCTCCCCAGAGAAAAGGTTGTAATAGGAAGGCAATATGAGCCTCAAGTTCTGGAGCATTAAGAAAAGGGAGAAAGCACTCAGAAAGAGCCATGGTCTGGAGGGAGGACCAGATGGCCCTGGATCACAGGATGCCAAGGGCACTGCTGGGCCTGGACATCCCTGCTGGTTCCCTGGCTTCCCCTGCAACCCCCATTCCTGGTGCACTGTCATTACCTGATTCCTGTTGTAGACTCCACCTGCCATGCGGGCCTCAGGCTTGCAGGTGATTGCGAGCTGGACACTAGATCACTGCCCTGGAAAAACTTGACTAGCAGCCAAGGAGTACTTTTATTTCAGTGCCTTAAAGCAACCCTTGCCTGGCCACCTGGGTTGTGGGTTTGTAATTTTCCTCAGCTACTACCATCAACTGCAAGTGCACTATTAAAGGCAATCTTGTCATGCCATTGTGAAATGCCAGCCCAAAGCTGCCAGTTTCCTAACTGACCAGGAGCCTAAGTGTTGCCGTCTTTTTATTCCAGAGTGTGACATGAAACTGAAATTGGGCTGGGGGCTGGAGTCTTTCCTCCAGATGAGCTGTGCTCCCATGGATAATCTAGTTTGTGGTTTCTCTGGGGTGACCCCCCTGCACTGGCTCCTTGCCTCTCAGCCTCCTCAGATTCACACTTTCTCTCTGGAAATTGGGGTCAGCTAAGGACACACGGACTTCTCCTGTCACAAATCTGAGCTTGTTGGAATAATGCATCTTTTGGAAAATACAAATCATATTCTGGCCTCATAGCCTAGTGGTAAAAGAAGTTGGATCTCACAAGGTCAACCTTGTTTAAAATCTCAGTGCTGGTGGCTTGTGAAACACACTTAGAATGTATGCATGAGCACCCCAAATCCCAACAAGATGGAGAAATGGAGGATAAGAGGTTGCAGCATGACCATGCCCCATGAAGTGCTTTCTCATTCTCCCTCTCCTTCTGTCTCTCTTCCTCTCTCTGTCTGACAGGCACATGTACTCTCTGAAAACTAAACAAAACATTATATTCTGAATTCTCAGGGCAAAAGAAACACATTTTGGATATTCCATGAATTTCCATTATCTGCACTATTAATTCTCTCATTCCTCACTGAAAAGTGAAAAAAAGCAATGCAAGTTGACCTGTTCCTCAGGTTAAACCCAGAGGGCAGGGGAAGGAGTATGGATAACTCTCCGATGAAAATAAGTCAGAGGAGGGCAGGTGATTTAGGGTCAGGTATGGGCCGAGGACCTGCAATGTTTTCTCTCACTGAATGTCACAGTCACCTGTGATAAAGGCAGAGGCAGTGGACAAGTTCCTCTTCATCCTGAGCCTCAGTGACCTCATCATAGAGGAAGCCATAGTAGTCCTGCCCTCATAAGGTGATAGCCTAGTCTGTTCTGGCTGCTACAGCAGAACACCATAGACTAAGTGGCTTGTAAACAACAGAAACTCAGGCCAGACAGTGGCACAGCAGTAATGAGACTGACCACGTGGGAAGGTTCTGGAGGCTTCCCTGATTAAGGGTGTGTCTGTGACTGGAGGCTGGTTGAAGCTGAGAGTGAACCGCTGCATTAAGATCCCATTGGGAGGGAGGACCAGCAGTTAGCGTAATGGCTATGTTGCTGGACTCCCATGTAATCGACATGGTTCGAGTCCCAGATCCAGTGGCTTAAACTCATGCCAGGCCCACGTGCGTGCATGCCCAAGATCATCCTGAGAGGAGAATGGAGGAGAAGGGATTATGCCATGGCCATCCCCCTGGGGGGTGATTTCTTGCTTTCTGTCTCTCTGTCTTTCCAGTGAGCACATATGCCCTATAGCAAAAAAAAAAAAAAAAAGCCTATTGGGACCAGCAGATGATATAATGGTTACGTCACTGGACTCCCAATAGCCAACTGCAGTTTGAGTCCTGGATCTGCTGACTTAAGAAAACATGCCAGGTGTGTGCGTGCGTGCTCCATATCCTGAGGGACTGCAGTGTGGCCTGGGGAAAGCAACGTTTCACTTACTGTCTCTGTCTCCAGGGAGTGCATGTACTTTGTAGCAAAAAATCTCTCTCTCTCTCAAAAAAATTTTTTTTTTTAATTTAAAAAAGGCCCTATTGGGAGTGCTGTATCTCTCTCTTGCTCACATGGAAGAAATGAATAAACTTAAAAACAATGGACATTTATTTCACACAGCGATAGAGCCTGAGAAGTCTAAGATCAAGGCATTGGCAGATTTGGTGTCTGGAGAGGCCAACTTCTCGGTCTGTACTCAGCACCTTCTCACAGTGTCCTCATAGGGTAGAGGGTCAAGGCAGCTCTCTGGGGCTTTTTGCATAGGGACACTAATCCATTCATGAAGGCTCTGCCCTCGTGACCTAATTGCCTCCTGAAGATCACCCCCTAATACCTATCATCCGATCATGGGCAGGGTTTCAACTTTGGGGAGGACAGACATTCAGTCTGTAGAAGGTGGGTTGGAAGACTCAGTGAGATCACATGTGCAAAGCACCCAGAACAGTGCCCAGGACAGGGGAAAGTCTGTAAGTGTTGGTGTCACTGCTTCTGTTACTGTTTGATAAAGGAATAATACACATACGGTCCAATTGAATCTTCCAGCCCACCTACAGATGAATGCTTGTCTTCCCCAGTCAAATGTTGAAATCCTGCCCCATAATGGAATGGTTGAATTTCAGAGATTGCACAGGTGCCTCCAGAATCTCCCTCCCACCCCCCGCCAGGTTTTTACAACTCCCCCCACCCCCACCCCACCCCATCCCTGCTCTCACTTCTTTCCCTTTCCCTCCAGGTCTATTAGTTGTGGCCTGGGACAATGTAGCCAGGCCGCCAAGGGAGCATATAGGACTGACTATGGTTTCAACAGGGGTGGGGGTGGTGTGGAGTAGGGGGTAGGATGGATGCCTTGGAAAAGTCTTGAAAAGTCTTTGACTAAAAGCTGCCACTATAGACCTTGTGCAAACCCAAGATGCTTTAAAAGCAACTTGATTCACTTGCCCAGGGGGGTCCCCACTAAGTGAACACCAAGTACTTCTGTGGGTCTAGGTCCTCTTTCCAACACTTTGGGGAATATTCTGCTTGGTGACACATTTATTACTCACGAATTGGACAAGTTGGACACGAGAGAGGCCCAGGCCAGACTGGGAAATAGCCCCTTAGGCTAAAGGTGGTGGAAATTCTGGGTCTCCGGAGTCATAGGAAAAGGAAGAGGCTTGAAAGGGACTTGTTCAGTCACAGATGAAATCGAGGCTCAGCCTAGCCCAGAGAGGGCAATGAGAAAGAAGCTGAGGAGCAAAGTCATCTTGTCACCCTGGTGAAAAACTGAACACGAGTGCAGAGAAGATCTGTTGGTTTGTGTGTTCTGAGATTGTGTGTGTGCGTGTGTAACGGTCATAGGTGTGGACCAGCATTTGTGAACACAAGGAGTGGCGAGTTATGTAGAGAAGGTGGTCTGGCATCCTCTCCTCTATGTCCTGTGGAGCTCCTATCCTCCATTCTAGTGGAAGCTACAGAGACACCAAGCTCCCAGGTGACTTCTCCTAGTATGGAAGGATGGGCTGTGGGTGGTGGCTGCGCCTTAACATCCTTCCTGCTCTCCTTCCTTTAAGTAACAGGATCTTCCTTGTCTGAACTGGGCACAAAGCTGTCCTGTTAGAGTCTGCATTTCCCAGTCTCCCTTGCAGTTCTGTAAGGCAGTGACTGGGTTTTAGCTAGTCAAATGTGAGAAGTAATATGCACAGGTCAGGGCTCTATTTTTGTTTTAGTTTTTGAGAGATTTTTGCTATAGGGTGCATGTGCTCATCAGAGAGACAAAGAGACAGAAAGTGAGAAATCACTCCGTAAGGAGGATGGTCATGCCACAGTCCCTTCTTCTCCATTCTCCTCTTGGGATTTTGGGCATGCATGCACATATGCCTAGGGTGAGATTTAAGCTTCCAGGTCTGGAACTTAAACCGCGGTTGACTATGTGGGAGTCCAGTGACGTAAGCATTACACCATCTGGTGTTCCCTGGTGCCCTGTTATTAAAAGGATGCTGCTTGCCTTCCTCTTCGTTTCTACCTTCCCAGGGCTGGGACTTCCACAGTGGGTAAAGGTCCAGTTTCCAGTGTGTGCGTGAGATGACATCCTCAGGATGGTAAAACTGATTTGTCTTGTGGGGCAGGGCCATTTTCATCCCTCAGTCACCTTTCATGAGAGAAGTAGATGCCTGTATTATATAAGTTCCTGTTATTTGGTCACAGGTTAGGTTAGATCTTAATTAATATTTTTGTAAACATGGGGATTTGAGGCAACACTAGCCTTTTAATCATAGCATGGACCAAAGTCTGGATTCTAGCTCCTGATCTGCTGGTCCAGGAAGGCTTGATTGTGGAGACAGGGTAGTGGTGGTCTTTTTACTGCTCCACGTGCTTGTCCCTCATCTGTGACATGGTGTGGCCAGAGTCTCAGGGGTGACATTCTCTGACTCCTTTGCTTTGGACAGCTCTGGGTTCTATGCCAGAGTCACTTAAGCTGACAGCTCTTCATTCCCTTTCCAGAGGGTGAGAAATCATCTAGGCAGTCCATGCGAGGCGGATGCGTTAGGAACTGTGAGTGCACAGTCATTTGTAATTGGGAATGGGCCGTGACATAAAGGCCCCCGTTCATAAACACTCTCAGGGCCTACTACACGCCGTGGTGCTTGAGGACACATTACTGGAGTTTTAGTCCTGGATTTAGTCATTCTGGTCTTCAAACATCCCTAGTTAGTAAGCAAGTTCTCCATTCATGCTTATCGTTCACTCACCAAACACTTACTCTAGCTCAAAGTGAATATATCTGGCCTGTTCCAGATACCAAAGAGCTAGAGCTGAATCAGACTCAGATGGTCCTAAAATCGTCTCATAACCCACACTGTGTGCGGCACGCATAAACTTCTGGCTATGCTGATTCCCTTCCACTTTCAGTGCCCCTAAGGGGCAACTGGAGATCTTGCTAAAATGCATGTTCAAATCATCTAGGGTAGGGCCTGGGATTCTACAATTCTTTTTTTATTCTCAAAAGAAATTTTCAGGTTTATACACTTATTTCTTCCACAAGCAGAGAGTCAAAGAAAGAGAGAGAACCTTTAACAGGGTCTTGACACCATGACCCACTCACCAGTGTCAACCAGCCCTGGATCATGGGCAAGGGTGTGCCTAGCATACCCAGGGAGGTCTCAAAACCCGAACCTTCTCATATGGGGCAACTTCACAAAGCGTCTTGTTTTGCTACTGCACCACACTGGCCTGGATTCTGCATTGTTTTCAAGCCTCTAGAGCATGCAAATGAGCCTGGCAAGACTAACTTTGCAATAATGTGAGACTATGAGGCGATGCGATGACCGTCGTCACCCCGTGTGGAGGACCACGTGAGAGAAAGGGTGTGACTGGGTTTTCCTGGCCAGAAACTGGCAGGGGAAAGGAAGGTTTCCCAAGAGCTTTTGTGTTTAATCCAGGCCTCCGAAGGTAAGCAGACCATCAGCACCAATTGCTGGCATAAACAATGGTTTATCAAATTTCTTAATTGTTTTGCTTTGTTGTAAATCAGTATCGATGAAACATAGGCAAGAGAAATTTTTGGTTGAAGTTTGGTGTGTGGAAAAAAATAGAAGTTAATAGTAATAGGTCTCAAACTTGAGTGTGTATCAGAATCACCCAACTTAAACACAGATGCTGGACTCACTCTCAAGTTTCTGATTCAGTAGGTCTGAGCTGGGGCCCAAGAACTGGCATTTCTCGTAAATCTCCAGAGAATTTTGAGAGCCAGGTTTATAGTAAGAGACCCACACAGTCAGCAGTATCAGAGGTTGTAGAGTGTCGGAGAGCGCCTTGCTGTGGTGGGGGTAGGGATTGCAGACCATGGGGCAGGCAGAGAAACAGAAAACTATGGGCAGGGTTGCTGTAAGGGGGCTTTAAGACTGGCCCTGAGACTCCCATTCTTGGCTAACACAGCTGGTTTGGACAAGATGCTAAAGCTGACCTCTGAGTTGTAAGCTGCCCAAGAGTGGTGGCTGGCACTTGTCCACCCAGCAGGGTGTTCATTTCTGCTAAAGTGACTTTCTTCCTTCCCTCCACACTTTCTAAATCATGCTATAGCTCAGGAGTCTGCCAACCCCACCAGGCCTCAGTGCCCTGGGAATTTGTTGACAGCCCCAGGGCTTCGGCAGAGCATCCCTGTGTAGTGGCATCAGAGATGTGCTGGTTTCCAGGAGGCAGCAGCCTCCTCACAGCAAATATAGAACCCAAGTGGGAGGGAGGGAAGGGCTGGCTGACATTTTGGCGGCCTCTAAGTCCTCTGAGAAGAGAAACCACTCGTGCCTGAATTAACGTTAATTCATGAGAGTGTTTTCATAAAGTAGTCCTTGGAGCAGCAAGATGATGTTTTTATATTTTCCACTGCCTCTGGCAACCCATGCTGATGGAGGGTCACTGGGGTTACTAGATGAAGAAGCCCACTAATTGCATTATAAGGCTTGTTTGCCCATTAGCTCAGATGGAATTGTCTCCTAACAGAGTCCTTTGGGGGTGTGCTATTGCAGGTGGGTGATGGGAGGAAAGGGAATTGAAAAGCAATTGAAATGTTTAAGTGGCATTTTCTTGAGCCCTGGACAACATGGGTTCCACATGTCCAGCAGGGGGCAGCAATGCACAGACATTAATTCTGGTCATGTGAATCAGGAGCTTGGCGATGTCTCTGAAATTGCACTGCAGTTGGATTGGCTAGACAATTTCTAGACCTGGCAAAGCTGGGACTGTCACATTTACCATGCTCCCCACAGACACAACTTTGATTTTTCTCAGCGTGTTGAGAAGTCAATAAATGTTTAGGTCTACTGGGTTTTAATTCTGGAAATTTTCTTTAATCTTTCTGCTGCTTTGTGTAATTTAGAATTTCTGCAGCCTGGCTGAAAATTAAAGTAAACTAGGATTAAAAAGTCAGCTTTAATAATGTGATAGTTCACTTAATAGACATTTAAAATTGTAATGCAATCCATCTCCTTTCCTGGGTTGAAGGTTTATTAGAGCTATAATTGATATGATACCCTAACACTGGGTTGGATAACTTATTTGTTGATATTCATTTTAAAGTGGATAAAAAGAGGCTCCAAAAATGCAAAAACACAAATCTCAAAGAATAGTTTGTTTTTCCCAAATTAGGGATAGAAAAGACCTATTAGTTTGTCTATTTATGAGACTGCTTTGGAATGTGATCCATAATATATTTTGTCAGTAATTTGTCAGGTTTGCTTGTAAATGACTTTAATGATAGATGACTTCGCCAGCTTTGCTGGGCTGCAAAATTCTGTAGCCTAGCACACTTCTTTGGGAAGCTCCTTGCATCTTCCATGATGTTTCTCGCAACCACCGTCCCTACTGCCCCCCTCCTCAAGGTTAATTTAATCCTGTTGTTTTTAAATGAACCACCCTCAATCATCCTCCTCCCCTTCTCTGTCTTTCTCCTCACTGTTTAAACCCTTCAAGGATGTAATAGTCTGGAAAATATTTCAATCATCATGTCTCTTTTTCAGCCGGCCAATTCCATTTGGTGAGGCTCATGCTGAAGTGCAATTTTTCACAACATTGTTTTCAGTTTAAATAACATGCAGTGCACAATTGCTAAAGGTCTTCTGGAACATTCCACTTGGGGTCTTGCCATTAATATTTTGATGGAAAACTAACTCAACTTTCTATAGGAGGAAATGCTACTGGCTCTCAGTATTAATTGGCTATAAATTTAGCTAAAGGTCCATGTGTCCTGGGAATTAAACCATCTTCTCTGAGCTCAGAGGAGTGTCCTGTATTAGACACTTAATGGATAGACTTAGTGAATAAATATGTATTTGTAAGTGCATCATTTAGAAAAGTCAAGTGAAAGGAATTTAACCGTGCTAAGCCACTACATGTAATTTTTCTTGTTTCTTATCCGGTGTTGCCACATGTCAGCTCCTCAATTTACCAGCTCTGTGACCTTGCATATATTACTCAACCTTACTGAGCCTCACTTTCCTCAATTGAAAAGCAGGGAAAGCAAGATTCTACTGTATAGGTTTGTTGTAGGAGTATAGTGTATAGTACTCTGCAGAACATATAGTAAGTCCTCAAGACATGTAACTCGTTGTCTTTCAGAGTCTCTGCCTTCCTATATATTCTTGTATTTCAACAAATGTTACTTAGAGAAGACTTCTCTGACTCCTCCAGAACACACCAGGTCCTGCTATGATTCACTGCCGTAGTTTTTACATGTAAATACATATATATATATATATGTGTGTGTGTGTGTGAGTATATATATATATTTATTTATTTATTTATATATTCACAGTAACTTTCTAAAACACTTGCCCTAAGAAACTTATGTAATGAACAGCCTAGAACATAACTTTTTATTGTTAACTTACATTGACGCCAAGAGATTGGTGTGTTATTTTGTGATATCATGAACAACCTGTGTAATAATCTGCTTTAAATATTTAAAAGAGACTTGGTTCAGAATGAATCCTATACCCTCTTTCTGGAATCAGCCTTTACCTCTTTTTGGAAACAGGACATTTGCTCAACTCTTGTCGCCTAATGTCTCCAGAAGTTACTAAAAAGTTCTTGAGCATTTCTCCACACCCCAGATATAACTTTGCTGATCATATTGTCATAGCTTGCTTGATGGTTTCTTTTCTTTTCTTTTGATGTAGGTTGTACGCACTCACTGGAGAGAGAGAGAGAGAAAGGAAAAGTGAGAAATAACTCCTCCATATTCCTCTCAGGATCTTGGGCACTCACACACACATACTGTCACATTTTTCAACCTGCCAGGTTGGGGACTCACACCATGGAGTCAGCCATGTGGGTCTAGCACCTTAACTATCAAGCCATCTGCTGGCCCAGCTGGATGGTTGCTCCTATCTCTTGGTTTTCTGTGGATTTCATTTGTTTTTTAGGATACATTGTACAAGAACATGCTAATTTTAAAAAAAGTGGAAAATGAGGGGTCAGCAGGTGGCATGGTGGTGAAGACGCTAGACACTCTCATATGGCTAGACACAAC
>NW_006159784.1:1797385-1820205 GCF_000334495.1 Tupaia belangeri chinensis
TATATATATATATTTATTTATTTATTTATATATTCACAGTAACTTTCTAAAACACTTGCCCTAAGAAACTTATGTAATGAACAGCCTAGAACATAACTTTTTATTGTTAACTTACATTGACGCCAAGAGATTGGTGTGTTATTTTGTGATATCATGAACAACCTGTGTAATAATCTGCTTTAAATATTTAAAAGAGACTTGGTTCAGAATGAATCCTATACCCTCTTTCTGGAATCAGCCTTTACCTCTTTTTGGAAACAGGACATTTGCTCAACTCTTGTCGCCTAATGTCTCCAGAAGTTACTAAAAAGTTCTTGAGCATTTCTCCACACCCCAGATATAACTTTGCTGATCATATTGTCATAGCTTGCTTGATGGTTTCTTTTCTTTTCTTTTGATGTAGGTTGTACGCACTCACTGGAGAGAGAGAGAGAGAAAGGAAAAGTGAGAAATAACTCCTCCATATTCCTCTCAGGATCTTGGGCACTCACACACACATACTGTCACATTTTTCAACCTGCCAGGTTGGGGACTCACACCATGGAGTCAGCCATGTGGGTCTAGCACCTTAACTATCAAGCCATCTGCTGGCCCAGCTGGATGGTTGCTCCTATCTCTTGGTTTTCTGTGGATTTCATTTGTTTTTTAGGATACATTGTACAAGAACATGCTAATTTTAAAAAAAGTGGAAAATGAGGGGTCAGCAGGTGGCATGGTGGTGAAGACGCTAGACACTCTCATATGGCTAGCCACAGGTCAAGTCCTGACCCTGGTAGCTTGCTTTCTCACAGGGAAAGCAAGATTCTACTGTATAGGTTTGTTGTAGGAGTATAGTGTATAGTACTCTGCAGAACATATAGTAAGTCCTCAAGACATGTAACTCGTTGTCTTTCAGAGTCTCTGCCTTCCTATATATTCTTGTATTTCAACAAATGTTACTTAGAGAAGACTTCTCTGACTCCTCCAGAACACACCAGGTCCTGCTATGATTCACTGCCGTAGTTTTTACATGTAAATACATATATATATATATATGTGTGTGTGTGTGTGAGTATATATATATATATTTATTTATTTATTTATATATTCACAGTAACTTTCTAAAACACTTGCCCTAAGAAACTTATGTAATGAACAGCCTAGAACATAACTTTTTATTGTTAACTTACATTGACGCCAAGAGATTGGTGTGTTATTTTGTGATATCATGAACAACCTGTGTAATAATCTGCTTTAAATATTTAAAAGAGACTTGGTTCAGAATGAATCCTATACCCTCTTTCTGGAATCAGCCTTTACCTCTTTTTGGAAACAGGACATTTGCTCAACTCTTGTCGCCTAATGTCTCCAGAAGTTACTAAAAAGTTCTTGAGCATTTCTCCACACCCCAGATATAACTTTGCTGATCATATTGTCATAGCTTGCTTGATGGTTTCTTTTCTTTTCTTTTGATGTAGGTTGTACGCACTCACTGGAGAGAGAGAGAGAGAAAGGAAAAGTGAGAAATAACTCCTCCATATTCCTCTCAGGATCTTGGGCACTCACACACACATACTGTCACATTTTTCAACCTGCCAGGTTGGGGACTCACACCATGGAGTCAGCCATGTGGGTCTAGCACCTTAACTATCAAGCCATCTGCTGGCCCAGCTGGATGGTTGCTCCTATCTCTTGGTTTTCTGTGGATTTCATTTGTTTTTTAGGATACATTGTACAAGAACATGCTAATTTTAAAAAAAGTGGAAAATGAGGGGTCAGCAGGTGGCATGGTGGTGAAGACGCTAGACACTCTCATATGGCTAGCCACAGTTCAAGTCCTGACCCTGGTAGCTTGCTTTCTCACTTTCCTTTTCTTTCTCTGTGTTTCTCTCTGGTCAAATTAAAATAGATGAATGAATAAATAAAATTAAATAAATAATTCTCAAAAAAGGAGGGGGAATGGATAGCTAGCTAACATGAAGAGGAGGGACATAAGGCTTCAAGTCACCTATGATTCAGCCGTTTTGGAATGACAGGCTTGGACCCTGAGGAGCATCTCTAGACCATGGAGGTGCCACCTCAGGGGAGACACACTTGGTCTGTGCTGCATCTTGGTTCCAATACACTTAGAAAACAGAGGACACACTCATGAGCAAATGCATGTGACCTTGTCCTTGCAAACTGACCCAAGGCATTATCAGCATGTCAACTACAACAGCTAGAAAGCAGCCAGCAAATTGGAGGCTACAGAAGAACTTGGTGAATTTTAAAAATAATTTATTTCAGTTCACTTTATGTAGAATATCAGATCTGAAGGGAAGCCCATGAGTTAGCCAGTCTAACTCCTTCATTTTATAGATGAGAAAACGAGGCCCATAGAAGGATAGTAATAATGTTAGTGGCAACTAGACCTTGAATTTACTGTTCTGATTCACACCTCAGTGATAGTTCCATTATAACAAACAACATCTCTCTCCAGAACTTTTTAATAATGCTGATTAAGCTGGACTGTTCTGGTAAATTTTGGCAACATTTGCCCTAGATTCTACCATGTATAATTCTGAAAAGGTGGCTTTTTTTAAGCCTTGGAAGATCTGCTGTACTAATTTTCTCTGTTTTTTTTTTTTTTTTTTGGAGAGATTTTCACTGTAGGGCGCGTGCGCTCGCCAGACAGACAGAGAGAGACATAGAGACAGAAAGCGAGAAATCACCCCCCAGGGGGATGGTCACGCCGCAATCCCTTCTCCTCCATTCTCCTCTCGGGATCTTGGGCACGCATGCACATGCACCCGGCGTGAGTTTTAAGCCACCGGGTCCGGGACGTGAACCGCGGTCAACTACGTGGGAGTCCAGCGACATAGCCATTACGCTAACTGCTGGTTCCCCTAATTTTCTCTGTTTTAAGAGGAGGACACTGACTATAAGTTTTTAGTGGCTATAAGTTTGGTGGCACAAGAAGCAGAAAGTCTGTCCACAATTACTGGAAAGAATATGAGTTCATTTTTGTATATTTATTCATTTTTGCAATGTAACAATAGCCTGGATGTAGAAGGCTTTGACTTTCATATAGTAGTTCTATGATATCAGGGCTATGTCTGATTTTCCTGGCCTTTGCCTCCTGATGACAAGATAACTGCTACAGTTCCAGCCATCATGTCTGTATTTGATGCTGAAAGCAAGGGAAAATGGAGAGGCCAACTGAAACTTCCTTATTATTAGGGAAAATTTTTTTCCCAGAAATTTTCCAATAGTTTTCTATTTAGATATCACTGGCCAGAACTGGAACATGATATAGAGTTGTTGGGAAAGTAGGGGAAAGGATGGCCGTAATTGGCTTAGATCAGTCATATCCTGTACCCCAGAGCTGGGTATATAAGCAGGTTTTATAAGCTAAGGGAGAGCGATAGCACCGAGTGCTCCTTATTACCCTAAAACTGTGGGAGTGATATGTTCACAGTATAAGACTGATGAAAGGATGCACAGTGCATTTTATTTTATTATTTTATTTTATTTATTTTATTTTAGTGTCTGATTCTGTAATCTTTTTATACTTTCTGTGGAAGATTATTTTAGAACCAAAGGCTTATCTGAGGATAACAAAGCGATTCTACCAGACATTTATAGAGCCCAACCCGTGGACAAAATAAGTGCCTAGAATACTTTTCATAGGGACCAGCAGTTAGCATAATAGTTATGTCGCTGGACTCCCATGTAGTCAACCACAGTTTGAGTCCCAGACCTTTTGGCTTAAACTCATGCCGGGCGCATGGGCGTGCGTGCCCAAGATCCCGAGAGGAGAATGGAGGAGAAGGGATTGTGGCATGGCCATTCCCCCTGGAGAGGTGATTTCTCACTTGCTGTCTTGCTGTCTCTCTCTGTCTTCCTGGTGAGCGCACATGCCCTATAACAAAAACCTCTCTCTGAAAAAAAAATAAAGAATACTTTTTATCTATGCGTGCGTGCATGCCCAGGATCCCGAGAGGAGAATGGAGGAGAAGGGATTGTGGCATGGCCATTCCCCCTGGAGAGGTGATTTCTCACTTTCTGTCTTTCTGCTTCTCTCTGTCTGGCAAGCGCACGTGCCCTATAGCAAAAACGTCTCTTTTTTTGAGAGAGAGAAAGAAAGATTTTTGTTATAGGGGATATGTACTTCTAAACTTAGGTCAGAAGGAGCAATTTTATAAAAAGTTTACTAAAACTATTGACAGGTGTTTAAGTCTCACAGTACGAAAGATGTAATTTTCAAGTGTCGCAATGCCTAGAATTCTGTTGAATCAGACAATCATGGTAGAATATCAATGACACTTGACAATTTCCAGAATCTTTTCAACAAATATTTGAGCACAGGTTTGTGTTGGGTTCTCTTCCAGACACTTGGGATCCACTGACAAACAAATCAGAAAAACACGGGGTACAGAGTTTGGGATGTCCATTACTCAGAGTTCTTCAGAGAAACAGAACCAATAGGATGTGTGTGTGTGTGTGTGTGTGTGTGTGTGTGTGTGTGTAGAGAGAGAGAGAGAGACAGACAGAAAGAAAAAGAAAAATCAAGCTTACATGATCGTGGAGTTTGGTAAGTCCAAATTTGTAGAGCAGGCTAGCAGGTTAGAGACCTAGGTAAGAGCTGACGTTGCAGCTTCAAGCTGCAGTTTTCAGACCAGGAACTGGATGATCTTGAGAGATCTCAGTCACTGCTCTTGCAGTCTTCAACTGACTAAACAAGGCCCACTTACATTATGAAGGGAAATTGGTTTGACTTGTTTAAATGTCAATTTCATCTTTAAAAATATATAAATACTGGGACCAGGGTTAGCATAATGGCTATGTCGCTGAACTCCCATGTAGTTGACCATGGTTCGAGTCCCGGACCCCATGGCTTAAACTCAAGCCAGGTGCGTGTGCGTGCATGCCCAAGATCCTGAGAGGAGAATGATATGGCGGCATGGTCATCCCCCCTGGGGGGGGGGTGATTTCTCGCTTTCTGTCTTTCTGCTTCTCTCTGTCTTCCTGGCAAGTGCACGTGCCCTATAGCAAAAACCTCTCAAAAAAATATGTATATATATATACACACACACATATATATATAATACTTTTTCTTTTTTGTGAGAGAGAGAGAAAGATTTTTGTTATAGGGGATATGTACTTGCTGGAGAGACAGAAAGAGACAGAAAATGATAAATCACGGCCCCCCCCTCCCCGCAGGAGATGGTCACACTGCAATCCCTTCTCCTCCATTCTCCTCTTGGGATTTTGGGCGTGCATGCACATGTGCCCAGCATGAGTTTTAAGCCTCCAGGTCTGGGACTCAAAGCATGGTCAAGTACATAGGAGTCCTGAGACAAAACCATTAAGCCATCTGCTAGTCCTGAATAACTAAAAAATACTTTCACAGAAAGATGTAGATTGGTGCTTGGCCAAATATTTATTTATTTTTTTATTTTGAGAGGTTTTTGCTATAGGGCGCGTGCGCTCGCCAGACAGACAGAGAGAGACATAGAGACAGAAAGCGAGAAATCACCCCCCAGGGGGGATGGTCATGCCACAATCCCTTCTCCTCCATTCTCCTCTCGGGATCTTGGGCACGCACGCACATGTGCCCGGTGTGAGTTCTCAGCCACGGGGTCCAGGATGCGAACCGTGATTGACTACGTGGGAATCCAGTGACATAGCCGTTACGCTAACTGCTGGTTCCCATGGCCAAATATCTGAGTACCTATGACCTAGCTAAATGGGCACATAAACTTAATCATCATAGACATGAGACACAGTATATACAATATGTAAGTAAAGTTCAGAATAATTGAGAAGGTAATAAGTGTGACAAAAATGAAATTAAAGTGTGAGTTTATTTTGGTGTAAAATTTTTGAAACCCATCTATAGTTTTTCCATGATGCTCACTTTCCTGAACTTTTCGAAGACTCCTTCATATGTTGAAAGACTTGCAAAGTACTGAATGAGCATTACTGCTTGCCAAGTACGGTGTGAAGTGGGAAGCAGACGGGGAGCCACACAGCCCCTGCTCTCAAGGAATGCTTAGCCACAGCGTGTGATGGACAAGTGAAAAGACCCTCACAACGCTAGGCGTGGGTGTCCCAAGTGAGCACAGAGCACAAAGGGGTGCAGGGCCAGGCCTAGGTGTCCTCACCGGCTGTGCCATACTCTGTGGTAGGCCTACATTTGGTTCTAAGAGTGAGAATTACTTAGTTCAAGTTCACAGACTTGAAACCTGAACCCAGGCCTCCTGGCTTGTCCTCTTGCATCATTTTCTGGAAAAGGAGACCTGGGCAGCTTGACCTAAGCACTCTCTGAAATCCCTAAGCAGGCCCCTAACCCAGTGAGGCTGAGTCCTTCATTCTGCAGTTAGGAAAACACCACCAGGCATCAAGGTACGTAACCACCAGGTGATATCCAAGCCTGAGGGGTCCATGGAGGGAGTACATTGGCCACAAATATTGGTACTACAGAGAAAGAAGTAGGCGAGCGTGATTTCCTGGAGCACTAGGGACACTCTTGATATGCAATTACTACAGCTTCTACCTCCCTCATCCCTGCTGCAGAAAGGCAGCCTTCCTCTTATTTTATTTTATTTTATTTTTATTCATTTATTTATTTTAAGAGAGATGTTTGCTATAGGGCATGTGCACTCACGGAAGAGACAGAGGGACAGAAATTGAGAAGTCACCCTCTGGGTGGATGGCCACACAGCAATCACTTCTCTTCCATTCTTCTCTCAGGATCTTGGGCATTCACACACACATGCCTGGCATGAGTTTTAAGCCACCATGTCCAGGAATCGAACCGTGGTCACGTATGTGAGAGTCCAGCAATGTAACCATTGCACCATCTGCTGGTCCCCAGCCTTCCTCTTCATGCCCAGGGTAGGAAACTGCTGCTGTGCTTTTCTCAGCCCTTGGGTGAAAGGTTAATGATCAAGAAGTAAGTGCGGGGCCAGGCGGTGGCACAGCAGTGATATGACACTCTTTAAGGCTGACCTACATGGGAAGGTTTCAGGTTCTCCTCCAGAGAACATATGTGCCCATGATCTGGGAGTGGCTACGGCTGGGGGGTAGATCCCATCATCAACCCTGTTGGGGGTGCTTTCTCTCTCTGTCTCTCTCTCTCTCGTGGATGCATGTATGGAAGAAACATTTTTTTTTTTAAATGCGAGCTTGATAGATTATTTCCAGGTGAACACGCAGGAGCTGTTGTGGTCTCCAGAGAAGAGAACAAATAACTAGCTGGGGAGGCTGACTTTTGTACAATGAACATGTATTACCCCCAAATATTATGTTACACCAGCTGATAACAAAAGTTTTTCTGAGGAAAGTGAGAGTTCCTGGAAGGCTATGTGATAGATTACAAACAGCATGGGCATCAGACAGTCATCCCTGTCAATGATTACCTGGGCAACCTCACTTATCTGCTCCAAGCTGCAGTTTTCACACCAGGAAGTGGATGATCATGAGTTTGTGGTGAGGAATGAGTAAGAGGCTTGATATAGAAGCCAGAGCTGGTCTTGTCTGTTGGCTTCCCAGGTAGGGGAAGCCTCACATGCAGCTCTGGGTCACCATCTGACAACCACTATGACATCTCATGTAAACTGGTTTTGCAATAACCACCGTACCTCATTAGCTATGAGTACTTTCTATTCACTCTGCTTAGAAAGCTGAGGAAGTATGTAGTATATTTAGAAAGGGGGAAGATTAAAATGCTGTCAGGGATTTAAAATGGGATGGAAAACTTGACTTTGCCACAAAACTCATTTCTCAAAAGATCTGCATGAGCATTATTTTTTAGACTTGCATTATTTCTTAAGTCAACAGTAATACTTTTTAAAAAAATTTTACTTTCAGTTCCTGTGTATCTTATCTCCCACATAAGCAATAAGCTGCTTCTTAGCAAAGACTTTGTTTCATATATCTTTGTACCACTTAATGCTATAGGGCGTGTATGTTCTCCTTTGTACCACGTAATGCCCCCACTCATGTGTGGCTGCCACACTCACCCCCATCTTCAACCACTTTTAGCACAGAGTGTATTAATTCCCTATTACTGTGAAACAAATTACCCAAATCTGATTCCTTAAGTCTCAGAGTTTCTATACATCATAAATGCAAAAGGAGCTTGGCTGGATCATTCTGGCTCAGTCTCTTAAGGCTGCAGTCAGGGGACCAGCAGTTAGCATAATGGCTATGACACTGGACTCCCATGTAGTCGACCGTGGTTTGAGTCCCAGATCTGGTGGTTTAAACTCATTCCAGGTGCATGTGCGTGCGTGCCCAAGATTCCAAGAGGAGAATGGAGGAGAAGGGATTGTGGCATGGCCATCACCCAGGGGGGAATTTCTTGCTTTCTATCTCTCTGTCTCTCTCTGTTTTTCTGGCGAGCACACGTTCCCTATAGCAAAAACCTCTCCAAAAAATTTTTTAAAAAAGGTTGCAGTCAGAAGTCAGCCCAGGCTTCTGTCATCTGAAGGATTGATTGGGGCTGGGGATCCACTTCCAAGATGGTAAAAAAATGACAGGGCGCGCAAGCCGATGCTGGCTATAGTGTCTCTGGTTTTGTTTTCTTTTTCTTTTTCTTTCTTTTTTTTTTTTTGGTTTGTTTGTTTATTTATTGGCTATTGTTATTTTGTTTTGTTTTGTTTTGGTTTGTTTTTTTTTGAGAGAGAAAAGTAAAATGAGAAACCATCCCCCACCTACATGTAGGAAGGGATGGCCATGTCACTCTCTTCTTAATTTTCCTCTGAAGATTTTGTCACATACACAAAAACCTGGCAAGTTTTTTTTTTTTTTTTCAAGTCACCAGGTCTGGGATTTGAACCATGGCTGGCCATGTGGTAGTCCTGCATCCTTAACCACCATGCCACCTGCTGGTCCTTGTTTCTCTGTTCTATTCCTAGGGGCTTCTTCAAAGGGTTACTTGAGTGTCTTAAAAGCATGGTGGCTAGGTTACCCACCCAGGCCAAATGGCCTAAGAGACCAGTGAAAGCTGAGATAGCTTTTCTTTTTCTTTTTCTTTTTCTTTTCTTTCTTTTTTTTTTTTTCTTTTTGCCATAGGGTACATATTCTTGCCAGAGAGAGAGGGAGACAGAAAGAGAAATCATCCCCCATGAATATGGCCATGCCTTAATCCCTTGTCTTGCATTCTCCTCTCAGGATTTTGAACAGACTTGCACATGTGCCTGATGTAATTTTTCAAGCCACCAGGTCCATGACTTGAACCATGGTCAGCCATGTGGGAATCCAACAGCTTAACTACACCACCTCTGGCCCAGAGATAGCCTCCATTCTCCTCTTGGGGTCTTAGAGAAGTTTTTTTGTTTTTTTACTGTAGGGCACGTGCGCTCGCCAGATAGACAGAGAGACAGAAAGCGAGAAATCACCCCCTAGGGGAGATGGCCATGCCACAATCCCTTCTCCTCCATTCTCTTCTCAGGATCTTCAGCACGCATGCACACGCACCCAGTGTGAGTTTTAAGCCACCGGGTCCAGGATGCGAACCGTGGTTACTATGTGGGAGTCCAGAGACATAGCTATTACGCTAACTGCTGTTCCTGTGGCTCAGAGATAGCTTTTATGACCTAGCTTTCAAAGTCACTCAATAGCACTTCTGAGTACTCTGTTGGGCACATAGACCACCCAAGATGCCATGTGAGAAGCAACTAAATAAAGACATGCATATCAGGAAATATCCCTGGAGGCCATCTTCAAGGCTGACTATAATACAGAGCTTAGACATATTGGTACTTAGTAAGCAACAGATAATTTGTTGATTATATGGTATCAGTATATAAGTGTGTATGCAATAGATGCTCCTTGATTTGTGATGGGGTTACATCCTGATAACCTCATCATAGATTGAAAATGTCATAAGTCAAAATGCATTTACTGTAACGACCTACCAAATATCATAGGTTAGCATAGCCTACTTTTAAATATACTCACTAGCCAACAGTTGGTCTAAATCATCTAATGCAAAGCATGTTTTATAATAAAGTGTTGAATATATTATGTAATTTATTGAGAACCATAGTGAAAATGAAAAGCAGAATGGCTGTATGTTTATTTAAAGTACAGTTTCTACTAAATGTTTAATATTTCACAACACTGCAAAGTCAAAAAGTCATGAATTGAAACATTAAGTCAGGGAACATCTGTATAAATGATAAAGGTCAGAGGGTTTTTTGCCTTACTTTTGGGGGAGAGGTTACTCTAGGTCCGGTGTGTCAAATTTGAGTGTGCATTAAGTCAACTGAAGAAGTTTTTTTTTGAAATATTTTTGACATAGGATGAGTGCACTTGCTGGAGAGACAAAGTGAGATAGAGAGACAGAAAGCAAGAAGTCACCTCCCAGGGGGATTGGCCATGCCACCATCCGTTCTCCTCCATTCTTCTCTTAGGATTTGGGGCATACATGCACATGTGCCTGCTGTGAGTTTCAAGATGCTGGGTCTGGGACTCCAAACACAGTCGGCTACATGGGAGTCCAGCACCGTAACCGCTATGCCACTTGCTAGCCCCACAGGTTGTTAAAATATAAACTGACTTCATTCCTAGAGTTCTGATTCAGTGAATCTGGGGTAAAATAGAAGAATTTGCATTTCTAACAAGTTCCTATATTATAAAAAGCTGCTGGTCCAAGATTACACTTTGAAAATCACTTTTCTAATTCATAAATCTAGCAGTTCTCCCTAAAAACCTGCTTCAACGTGAATACACCCTAGACTGTTAGAGTTGAATGCCCCAATCATAAAACTCATTAAGCATATCATTTTAAACTTGAGGTTCACTGAATGATACAGCATTAATGTAAATACAGAAATCAGAACAGAGACAGGATATGGATAGCTCTAAGCAGTGGTGTGCTGGCAAACTGGTTCTTTGCCTCCAAAATAAAAGGCTCTGATTTGTAGCTTTTGCCAATTTCCATAGTGTAAATGCAACCATCGTAGTCAAGTATCAACAGTTTTAACAACTAGCTTGCAAAAATTTCTGACAACTTCACAGTTGCTTCTCCGTAGCAAGAATACACAAGCCGCAGCAAACCACTGGCTCTGAGCAAGTTCCTTTCCTGTCATGTGTGATTCTGAGAAGGCTGTGGCCTAGGTGAAGGCTAGGGTTCTCCAGATGATTCTAGTTACCCGTCCTTAGTCTACGAGACACAGGCTGTCAAGTATCAAGCTTGATTTTCTTCTCACCCAGAACATTTGAGACTTCCTGAGGAACTAAAGAGATATGATATAATTGTGTAGACAATTCTATGTAACACAGACAAATCCAAAATGAGACCTTTCAAATTCTCCCCCACCACACATGCTCCTTAAGCCACCCTACCCGTACAGTCAATTCTAACAACTTCTCTGGTCAAACATAATCTCCTAGAGTCTCTTATGGTCTTCCCTTCCTTTGAAAGCACTAGGGGTGAGTGGTAGGTAATTCCTGAAATTCATATTTTGGGCCACCAAGATGCCTAGTGAAGGTATAATGTCTGAAAATCTATAAAAGTTGGGTAGAAAAATTCACTTGCCATTTCACCTTGCAGAGGTCTGGTGACAACTCTGTTTACCACCCAGAACTTCTGTTTAATCATAGGTTGCTATTTGTCTTGTTAGCTTCTGGAAGACACATGCTTTTTTTGTGTGTTCTCCACACTTCTACCATGGTGCCTTGGGTAAAATAACACTTAATAAACATTTAATGAGTTTCAATTTGGAATTCTCTTCATTGCAAGAAATGCTGGCTTCCTAACAGAGAGCATCAGTTGCCTTCACTCCAAAGAGTGGGTAATGTGAGAATTTCCATCACCATGAGAGACAAGCAGAATGAGGGTTTTAGTAGGAAACACTTTCAGGATTTTCCCCTAGTACTTCTTTTTTGCTATGTAAAAAATGTATCCTTCCAAAACTAGAATTCATGCCAATCTTGAGGAAAAATGATAATAATAAACAGAGTAGCTTTTGAGGTAGGTAAAATTTGTCACTATGGAGACATCATTCTAATAGCCTTACTGGCTGTGGTGTTCAGGGTAATTTTCTCAGCCTCTCTAAGTTACCTGGTCTGTAAAGTGCTAGAATGGAGCCTCAAAGGGAGAGCACCATGTGCATTCCTTGACTTTCCCCTTATGTGATTGGAGGAATCCCATACTCCTCTTCCAGAAGCATGAAGGCCCATGATTCCGAGTCTCTTGAATTCTTCTTTTCTTGTAGATGCATGCCTTTTGCCGTGAATATCTGAAAATTTCTAATTCCTAAAGCAACATTAGTAACATAGAGATCAGAACATTTCTCATGCAATGTAACTGGCAGGCTCTAATAAGCTTGGGGATGAGGGAGAAAGCATTTTGAGTCTTAACATTTTTGCAAATGTTTAAGGGGTGGGAGGAGGAGCTATCTGTTCAGGCCTAGACCAATTAACAAGGTGATGGATTTGAGATCACAAGGGGGTGGATCTCTCACTTCTCTTTTCTGCTTCCCAAGACTCTGGGTTCTTGGGTTATTTTAACAGTAGAGCAGGTATTAAGCACTAGTGACCAGCCATGAATCCCTGGTTTGGAAAGAACAACTCTGAAAGATAAGGGCAGACTTGAAAGGAGAGATAAGTATTTGGCAGATGCTCAGCAAGTTGCCCATAGTCAATATAGATTTATTGGCTCAATTTAGCTTTGAAAGGTAAAGTAAGGAAATAACTCCTCTTCTATTGATCAGAAACACATTTGTTAAGCACCAGTTCATATGTGCCAAACCCCAAAGAGATAGAAAAAAGGCAAAGAACTTTTCATACCCAGGAATTTGCAGAGTATATTAAGAAAAAGGTCATACATGGCCGTAATTCAGTTGATCCTCCTTGCTACGTTAGGAAACAGGTTTTGTACTCAGAAATAAACAGAGAGAGTTTTTTCTTTTCTTTTTTCTTTTTTTTGAAGAGGATTTTGCTAAAGGGTGTGTGGACTCACCAGAGAGACAGGGAGACAGAAAGTGAGAAATCATTCCCAGGGGGGATGGCCACACCACAGTCCCTTCTCCTCCATTCTCCTCTTGGGATCTTGGGCATGCACGTACACGTGCCCAGCGTGAATTTAAACCACCGGGTCCAGGACTTGAACCGCGGTTGACTACATGGGAGTTCTGCTGGTCCCAACAGAGAGAGTTTTTCACCCTTTGAAAAGTAGGTAACGAATGAATTTCTGATGTTTTGAAATTCTGCATTTCTTTATAGCCATTTAGGAAAAGAGCTGTCCAATGTTGGGACCTGATATTTAAATTTTACGTATGCAGCATATAAAATAATTCGAAGGAATGACATATGGCTTTTAAATTTTTAATAAAAAATAACAAAGTTTTCCAAGTTTTTGGGTGGTATCAGATACAGGATGAGGAGTTTGATGCTTAAATTACAGCACTATTTTTTTAAAGGCAGGCATAATTTTTGTGTGTAGACAATGGTCACTGTGCTTAGATTAGGACACTGGGCAGGGACTCAGGGATCTGGGTTTCATTCAATGAATGCTTGGGCAACTTTCAGAGCACTGAGTTTCGGCCAGTCATGCTGGGTGTTAAGGATTAGAAGGAGAGCGTGGTGGTACCCAGATGAAGTCTACAGAAACACATTCAAATCAGCAAACGGTTCTTGACTAGCTCCTGGGAAGAGTCATAGAAGAGGTGATATCCACTGGGAAGAGTCATAGAAGAGGTGACATCCATATCCAAATGTTTTTTTGTTTTTTTTTTTAAAGAGAGAGATTTTTGCTATAGGGCATGTGTACTCGTCAGAAAGACAGAGAGACAGAGAAATGGAAAGTGAGAAATCACCCCCCATAAGGAGATGGGCACACTGCAATCCTTTCTCTTCCATTCTCCTCTTGGGATTTTGGGCATGCACGCACATGCACCCAGTGTGAATTTTAAGCCACTCAGTCCAGGACTCTAACTGAGATTGGCTATGTGGGAATCTAGCAATGTTAACCATTATGCTGTCTGCTAGTCCCCCTTCCCACAGTCTTAAAGGAAAGATAGTATTGACCAAGAACAATGAGAGACCAGTGTTCTAAGCACAGCAAACTGCACACACATTTCATCGCATACTTAGGAAGCAACAAATACTGTAGTTAGAGAAGGCTAGGACACTGGTTCTCAGGCAGCCATATGCATTCCGGGGGCCTCGTTACATGCACATTCTCATTCAGGAACTCTTTTTCCTCTACCGTAAACCACTCAGTAAAGGGGAGAATTACTTGTATAAGAAGGATGGTCATAAAACAAAAAGTGCAATGAGTCTAGGTAATATCTTGTGCTATTTCAAGTACCTTATTTCAGCTATCTGGCACTGAGGGGGTGAGGTGGGCCAATGGTTTATATTCCTAAAAAACATGCAAGATGTGGGTAAGTTTTATTTCCTTATAGTGCTGACAGATAGACTGGTATCTCCTATTTTCAGAAAAAAAAAAAAACTGGTCTGTTTATGTCTATTTTGCTTCCCCCAAATAATTTGTAGTTTGGAGATGTGGCATTTCAGCATGAGTGACCCCACTTGGATCTGGTCTGTTGGAACCTAAAGCAGGAGCTTAGTCTGGAACAGTGGCCTCCTGTCATGTTTATTTACCACCTCTCATTCTCCTCTCACAGCCTCGTTGCTGTAAAAAGCAAATTCATACTCACATTTTCTCATTCTCTGCAGCCTCCTACCACCTGGCTTCTGCCTTTCCCACTCAGCTAGAACGGCTCCTCTGAGGTTATCAGTGGCCTTCTTGTTGCCCAGTCTAGGAATTTCACACCTGGTCTGACCTGCCCTTCACAGCACTTCACAGTGTTGGTCACCCATAATCTCCTCATGCTTCTCCAGATTCTCTTTGGCCCTTCTTTCTCATCCTTTTGTCTGGTTCCCCTTCCTCTGTCCAGTCCTTACCAGTTAACATTTCCCAGGGTTCTGGCTTCAACTCCATTCTCCTTTTCTAACCCCAAACATCCTTTGCTGAGCTTATCACACACTCCTGGAACACAGGCCACTCTCCCTATGCTGTGGACTCAGGAAACCAGCCCTCTTTCACCAATCTGTTTCTCTTGGTCGTATGTATGTCTGTGCCTCACGTTTTCAAAATGGATTCTTCCTTTTATCTCCTAAATCTCCCTTTTTATTCAGGCTGCCATTCTGGGTGAATTGTACCTTGATCTTCCTTTTCTCACAAACCTCAAACATGGGAGTTATACCTGACCTGACCTCCCCTGTATCAGCACTGGTCCTGTCCTCTGCCCCCCATCAATGCCACCTCAGTGCAGAGATGCCTTCATTTCATTACCCACATCTCTGACTTTGCCTCCACTGGACCATCCTTCATATACCTATGGCTTTCCACCCTGGCCATACAGTAAAATTAGAGTTCTCCAGAGACAGAACCAAAGAACCCATAGTGTGTGAGCGTGTGTGTTTATATAAACATCTGGAGAGATATTGATTCCAAAGTATCGGTTCAATATAATTATAAAGGCTGAGGAGTCTCAGGATCTACCTTTGGCAAACTGGAGAGCAAACAGTATTGTTTCAGTCAAGTCCCAAGGCCTGGAAACCAGGAAATCTGATGGTGTACATTCTTGGTAGAAAACTGGTAGGCTCAAGACTGAGGTAGAATCAGTGTTTCCCTCTGAGTCTAAACACCAGGAAAGACCAATATCCCTGCAAGCTGTCAGTTAAAGAGGGTTTTTTTTTTTCCTTTTCATTCAATCTTTTTGTTTTATTCAGGTTTTCGACTGACTGGATGAAGCCCACTCCAATTGGGGAATGCAATCCACCTTACTCGGTCTACTTCAATCAAAGGTTAAATTCAACCAGGAACACCCAGACACACTCAAAATAATACTGGCCAAATGTTTGGGTAACCCTGACCCAGTCAAGTTAACACGTGAAATTAACCATTAAGCAGAATTTTCAATAAGCCTGATGCTCGGACACACCCCAAACTGGCGGTGGTAGAATATCAGAGCGTGGGAGCCGCGCAGGAGGCAATAGTGTTTCAAAGCGCTCGAGCTGATTGCAGTGTGCAGCCAAAGCGAGGAGCCTCTCCTTTAATCTCTCCTTCCTCAAACCCATGCTCCCCACACGGCCATTAGAATGATTTGCTTAGAGCTCAAGTTGGATTATGTTTGGCTCCTTGCTTGCTCCTTTGAAGACTTTCCATCACATTTTGGAAAATTCTTCTGTATATTACACACACCTTTTGGTGTGTTGTATGAGGTCTTTCCTGGTCCTGCCTAATTCCCAGCCTCATCTTACATGGGTCCATCAAGAGCATTCTGACTAACCCCCCGGTTTTCTCAACGTCTCTGCATTTACATGGATTCATCCTTCTGTTTAGAATATGAGCTTTTTACTAACCGATGCTTGGCCAATTCTGCTGTCTTTTAAGATCCTATTGAGGGCCAGCTGCTATGGCACAGTGGCAATGCTCTGTGACACTGAGGTCACATGAAAAAGTCCCCAGGGTTTGCATCCCAAGGTCTCCCTGAACCTGCAGGGCATACATGTGCCCAATGATTCTGGCTCACTGGGGATGGGGGGTCATGACACGAGGACCCTGTGAGGGATTTCTCTCTCTCATGAGTGCACACTCCCACTGACAATCTGACAAATAAAAAAATAATCCCAATGCCTAGGTCTACCCCAGGCAAGTAGGTGAGAGTATCTGGGAGTGAGGCATGGATATTACTTATTTTTTTCTTTTTAGGTATTAGTATTTTAAAACCCATGTGATTTTCATAGGCAGCCTGGGTTGAGGATGGCCCCTCTAGCTTACGGGCAGCATATTGGAATCCTCTGGGGAGCTTCAATAAGTACCAGGGTCCCTCTCCAGGGGCACAGCTTTGGTGGGCATGGAATGCAGCCTAGCATCCATAGCAGAATTTATAGGTGCCACAACCACCACTGTAGTTCATTCCCTTATAGCCTATAACAGAGGCCATTTCACCTTGAAAAAAAAAAAAAAAAGCCACTGCTATGAGCAGCTGAGAAAGCCCACCTGCCAGGAATATATTTATCCTCCTGGTAGTCCTGAAGTAGGAGTCACCCTTGAGCAGTTGCTGTGCCGGAGGCTGGTGGAGGGAAAGTCTTAGCATTCATTCGTGTTACCGATTAAATATTTTTGACCCTGAGGATCCTGCTATCTGTGACAGCAGCTGAGGATTCCTGAGGTGCCCAGCTGCCTGTGTGACCCCAGTTGCCATTCGTCCCTAAAAACATGCAGAGTGCCATTACAAATAATACATGGATACAACTAATGGATTCAATTATTGTAAACCTCTGGGTCTTTGCTAATGGCATTTCCCTCCCTTCTCCTTTCATTCAGTGTTCAAAATAATTTCTTCTGCATATGTCTCTATTAACATATTTTCAACCTAGGTTAGTGCCCTGCCCTTGGTAGGTAGGGAGTTGAAGACGTGCTCTTGTCTAGCCCCCTCCCTCTTTGTACCTTCACCTCATCTCCTTTCTGTGACTTGTGCCAGGCTGGTGGGTACCAGTGCTATCTTGAACAAAAGGTGTCCTACATTGTCTAAAAAGATTCAGGTGGTGTCCTTCTCAACCAACTCTTACAAAGCTAACACATTAAAGGTGTACTCTCAGGACCAGCAGTTAGAGTAATGGCTATGTTGCTGAACTCCCATGTAGTCGACCACAGTTCGAGTCCCGGACCCGGCTTAAACTCATGCCGGGCGCATGTGCGTGCGTGCCCAAGATCCTGGGAGGAGAGTGGAGGAGAAGGGATTGCGGCATGGCCATCCCCCCGGGGGATGATTTCTTGCTTTCTCTCTCTCTCTCTCTCTCTCTCTCTCTCTCTGTCTTTCTGGTGAGCGCACGTGCCCTATAGCAAAAACCTCTTAAAAAAAAAAAAAGGCGTACTCTCCTTCTAAAACATCTACGAATCATTAATGAGGGTTCTTATATGATTTTTTTTTTAAAGTGATCCTTACAGGTTCACTAAGATCTTGAACATGGAAAAGTGGTTGTCAGCCCTGGCTACGTATTAGAATCCCTCAGAGAACTTTTAACAGTATTGATCCCTATGACTGGCCCTTGGAGATCCTGTTTTAATCTCCTAAGGATTGGCACAAGGAACAGATTTTTTAGAAGCTTCCTAGGTGACTGCAGCATTCTGTCAGGCTAAAAATTTGTCAATGAGAGGATCTGAGAAATGAGGGGTGGAAGGACACCCATGGAGAAACGTGTCTCAAGTAGCAGTCTTTCTATGGACTCTCCTCTGTGAAGCCCAGAGACGTTTGTTCTACTTAGATTTTCTACCAGCACATTTGGCTGGAAGAGTTTCCTGGTAGACTGGAAGTAGGATTAAGCCACAGAAAAATCTCAAAACTAGGAATGTTTATTTTCAGTGTCCTTTCATCTCTCCAAATGTGTTCTCTCTCCTAGGACTGCTGTTCCACTGCTCACAGTACCCTCCCCTCCTCTGTGGCCTATTGAAACTTTCCGCAATATTGTTTAGGAACCATGGATGTAAGAGAAAAAAAGCCTTATGTTGCAGTTGAGCCTGGCGTGACTGGGTGATACCCAGGATGTCCTGCGGTGTACAAGATGCTACAGGAGCTTAGGATAAATGCTCAGGCTCCACACACTGCGACACATCCCAAATATACATCACCTGGTCATACTCAGTGGGTTTTTCCCCTCCTTCCCCACTTCTCTCAGCTCTTTCTCCAATGCCCTGTCCTCTTCCTGACCATTTTCCTATCCTGTGTTCCATATCTTCAGAGTCCTGCTGAGGGGTCAGCCTGGACAGACAGAATTGATGACCTTCCTACCTCCAGTACTCAGCACCATGCATCTTGTTCCCTGTCAGCAGAACCTGGAATTTCTTCAGGCTTCTAGCCCAGCACTCGATGGTGAATCTTGACTAGTCCAACTAGTGGTTTTCTGCTGTAGCTGCACATTAGTAACACCTGAGGAGTTCTTAAAAAATATTGGCATGTGATCTGATCATAAATTCTGATTTAACTGGTCTGGAGCAGGTATAAAAGCTCCCAGAGGGACCAGCAGTTAGTGTAATGGCTATGTCACTGGACTCCCACATAGTCGACCTCAGTTCAAGTCCCGGACCCGGCGGATTAAACACACACTGGGCACATGTGCGTGTGTGCCCAAGATCCCGAGAGGAAAGTGGAGGAGAAGGGATTGTGGCGTGGCCATCCCCCCTGGGGGTGATTTCTCGCTTTCTGTCTCTCTGTTTCTCTCTCTGTCTGGTGAGTGCACGCACCCTATAGCAAAAAACAAAACAAAACAAAACAAAACAACCTCTCCAAAAAAAAAAAAAAAAGCTCCCAGAGGATTATTAAAATGTGTAGCCTGGACTAAGGATCATCGGTCTAGGACAGTCACGGTATTTTATTTCTCTTGCTGTGGTTTATTCGAGGCTGGGCAAATAATGCCATTTTGACCAATGAAATGTGACAATGCAGGAATGAGGCTGTTCACCTTTAAGAAGGGATGTTCCTTCTTTCCCTTTCATGGTCTTTGGCGTTGTTAGGTGAGGATGAGATGCTTGGAGACACTGCAGCTATCTTTTGACTGTGAGTAGATACACTGGAAGACATAGATTTCTCTGATGAAGATTGCAAAGTACAATGTTAAAATACTAATTTCAATTATCCCATAGAACTGATAAATCACTAAAAGGAAGAACTGCTAAACCAGCCAAAGTAGGAACCTTCCATCCCCAAGATTTCTCATCTTTCAGCAGACAGGTTTTCAGGATTCCAAGCTGGAGGTTTCCACTCAAAAGCATGTCCTGCTAGACATGCACAGTACCTCCTGCTTGATGTAAAGCTCCTTCAACTCTGATAAAGCCACCCGTCCACTGTAGGTGAACTGCCAACAGCTGGTGACCTTGCTGGGCAAGCTTTGTCTCCTTTGGGCAGTGAAAAAACAAACAAACAAAAAAAAACACCAGAGTTTCCTCTTATTCAATATTTTTGTTCTATTTAGATTTTCAACTTATTGGATGAAGCCTGATCAAGTTGGGGAATGAAATCTGCTTTATTCAATCTGCTTACTCGAATGTTAAGTTCAACCAGAAACACACAGACGAGCTCAAAATAATAATGGCCAAATGTTTAGGCCTCCCAGTCCGGTCAACCTAACACATAAAATCGGAAATCTTGCTGGGGTCAGGCAGATTCAGGCTTTAAATTCTGGTTACTGGTTGTACAATTTGAGCCAATTAAACTCTGTGTACATTGATTTTATCATCTGAACAATGGGGCTAACATCCATTCCCAGGGGTTGTTGCCGTATTTCCATTTAATGAATTGAGCACAATAGCCATCATGTAAGCCCTTAGTAAGTAGCAGTTTTTACTATTTTTGATATATTCATTATCTTTATGCTGCGATGAACAAGAGGTGAAATAATGGAAAGAACGAGAAGAGAGATGGCTGATTTTTGTAGGACTGACTAGTATTTTAACAGTTTAGAAAGGCTGAACAAGTTTTTCTAATAGTCTGCTGCCTGGGATCTATCACAGTAATCTGAGCATGATGTGTCCGGTGAACACAGATGTGGTCCGTAACCGCCTAAGCTCTATTTCCAGGTCAGCCAACTGACAGGCCTGACAGAGCTGGACAAAAGACTTGTGTCTGAGCTGTGGGGTCACTTCATCCCCAAGGCTGCATCCCATTCCGTCACTCCGTGTAGAGCTGTGATGGGGACGGGGGTGGGTTGGCCCCTCAGGGAGGGTCCTCCAGCTTTGATGGCTGAGCCCTAGAGCTCTGAATCAAGTCTCCAGTCGACTCTAAGGGCTTTACTGGCACACTCCGGTTTCACTGTCCTGTCCCCACCTGGCCTTGCCTTTCCTCCCCAGCATCTGTGGACCTTGTCTCTGCCTCCATTCTCTTTCCCACCTTTATCCATTTCTTTCTCTCTCTCTCTCAAAAAAATAAAAAAAAAAAAAAAAAAAAGGAATATTTTTTAAAAAGAGAGAGAAAATTACACAAAGCCTAGTGTCCAAATTTGAGCCATTTTCTAAAGTAGCATCTTACATGGACAATTTGGACCTATCCATTGGTTGAGCACAAAGAGTTTCTCTGGATCATCTATTCATGGGAGATTAGATCTTGACTTGATACCTAAATTCAGGATGGTTAAATTAATATCACTCAGGACCAGCAGCTAGTGTAAATGGCTACATCACTGGACTCCCATGTAGACCATGTTTTGAGTCCCGGACCTGATGGCTTAAACTCACACCAGGCGTGTGTGCATGCCCAAAATCCCGAGAGGAGAATGGAGGAGATTGCAGTGTGGACCATCCCACCTTGGGGGGTGATTTCTTGCTTTCTGTCTCTCTGTCTCTCTCTGTCTTTTTGGTGAGCACATGTGCCCTACAGCAAAATCCTCTCAAAAAAAAAAAAGTTAAAAAGTTAATATCACTCTGTAGTGAAAATATTACCATTCTAATTGATGATTTTTTTTTTTCTTTTTAATTGCGGGGGTGGGGAGGAGGAGGGCATGTGCTCACTGAGCAGTGGGGAAAAGAGAGAAAGGGAGCAGAAGAAAGCATTCTCTAATGGAATTTGGTCATGCTGTAATCCCTTCTTCTTGATTTCTCTATTCTGTCAGGATTTAGGGCACACATGTGCATGTGCCTGGTGTGTTTTTCAAGCTGCTGGGGCTGAGATTAGAATCTTGGTTGGCCATGTGGGATCTGGTCTCCTTAATCACATAGTCACAGGGCCAACGCCTGAACGAGTTTAAAACCATTTAAAAAAAAAATTCTATTGGATTATCCAACCTAGGCTGTCCTCTGCAAAGAAGAATAAAAAAAATTAAAATAATAATTAGAAAATTCCTGAAAGTCCTATAATGAAGATCTTTGCATGGGAAGGAAAAGTACTCTGTAAAAATAAGCAGGTGGATACAACGGGCAATTAAAATCAAATAGTTGGGCGTCTTAATTGAAGTTTCATTACCCTTGTCCTTGGAAGCGAGTGACTGTAACTTAGGCTGAGAAGCGGGAGTAGGCTCTTCTGGAGGGGCTGGTAGGGGTTGCTGGAAGCCTGCTCAGTGCATTGTTGGGAGTGTAAACGTTGCAGAAGCGACAGGAGCATGGGTTGTCAAACTACTTTCATTCTCTTTGAGAAGATTAAACTAACCCCATAAAAAGCAGAGCATTCAATGTAAGACTGTGTAATTAAGTGCTAAATCGTGGCACAGATGTTAAGTGCTAGCCGAGCCCAGATGAAGAGATCTATGAGTCCTGGAATAGCCTGCAAACTCTCAGGGAGGGCGAGAGCCTCCGAGTGAGTATCGAGGGTTGAGCTAAGCTTCTATGAGCCAGTGTAGGACAAGCCAGAAAAGCATGTGCTGTGTGACGCAGGTATCATGGAGTAAATGTGGGCTTTAGGGCCCTCCCCATAAAATGCTCGAGCATACAGCACCTCCCCGGCTTATTCCTGGGCAGAACTTAGTCCACTTAGTCCGCCAGAACTTAATTTCTGTGGTATGCCTCACATGTGCTATTTTCTCTGAGCATTCCTGATACCCTGGCATATCTTCCTCTCCTGATCTGCCTCCCATGGTAGCAGGTAACCTGTCCAGATTTTCCAAGCACATGCTGGCCCGTCCACCCCTGCCTTCAGCTGGTGTCCTCTTTACCAGCCCCCAAAGCCATACTGACTGCCTGCTTCTGCACATTTATTTATTTATTTATTTAGAGAGGTTTTTGCTATAGGGCACCTATGCTCACCAGAAAGACAGAGAGAGACAGAGAGACAGAAAGCGAGAAATCATCCCCCAGGGGAATGGTCACACCACAATCCCTTCTCCTCCATTCCTCCATTCTCCTCTTG
>NW_006159784.1:1820548-1823261 GCF_000334495.1 Tupaia belangeri chinensis
CCCCCTTTTTCCATTTTTTTCTCCCCCCCTCACAAAAAAAAAAAAAAAAAAAAAAAAAAAGGAATATTTTTTAAAAAGAGAGAGAAAATTACACAAAGCCTAGTGTCCAAATTTGAGCCATTTTCTAAAGTAGCATCTTACATGGACAATTTGGACCTATCCATTGGTTGAGCACAAAGAGTTTCTCTGGATCATCTATTCATGGGAGATTAGATCTTGACTTGATACCTAAATTCAGGATGGTTAAATTAATATCACTCAGGACCAGCAGCTAGTGTAAATGGCTACATCACTGGACTCCCATGTAGACCATGTTTTGAGTCCCGGACCTGATGGCTTAAACTCACACCAGGCGTGTGTGCATGCCCAAAATCCCGAGAGGAGAATGGAGGAGATTGCAGTGTGGACCATCCCACCTTGGGGGGTGATTTCTTGCTTTCTGTCTCTCTGTCTCTCTCTGTCTTTTTGGTGAGCACATGTGCCCTACAGCAAAATCCTCTCAAAAAAAAAAAAGTTAAAAAGTTAATATCACTCTGTAGTGAAAATATTACCATTCTAATTGATGATTTTTTTTTTTCTTTTTAATTGCGGGGGTGGGGAGGAGGAGGGCATGTGCTCACTGAGCAGTGGGGAAAAGAGAGAAAGGGAGCAGAGGAGAGCATTCTCTAATGGAATTTGGTCATGCTGTAATCCCTTCTTCTTGATTTCTCTATTCTGTCAGGATTTAGGGCACACATGTGCATGTGCCTGGTGTGTTTTTCAAGCTGCTGGGGCTGAGATTAGAATCTTGGTTGGCCATGTGGGATCTGGTCTCCTTAATCACATAGTCACAGGGCCAACGCCTGAACGAGTTTAAAACCATTTAAAAAAAAAATTCTATTGGATTATCCAACCTAGGCTGTCCTCTGCAAAGAAGAATAAAAAAAATTAAAATAATAATTAGAAAATTCCTGAAAGTCCTATAATGAAGATCTTTGCATGGGAAGGAAAAGTACTCTGTAAAAATAAGCAGGTGGATACAACGGGCAATTAAAATCAAATAGTTGGGCGTCTTAATTGAAGTTTCATTACCCTTGTCCTTGGAAGCGAGTGACTGTAACTTAGGCTGAGAAGCGGGAGTAGGCTCTTCTGGAGGGGCTGGTAGGGGTTGCTGGAAGCCTGCTCAGTGCATTGTTGGGAGTGTAAACGTTGCAGAAGCGACAGGAGCATGGGTTGTCAAACTACTTTCATTCTCTTTGAGAAGATTAAACTAACCCCATAAAAAGCAGAGCATTCAATGTAAGACTGTGTAATTAAGTGCTAAATCGTGGCACAGATGTTAAGTGCTAGCCGAGCCCAGATGAAGAGATCTATGAGTCCTGGAATAGCCTGCAAACTCTCAGGGAGGGCGAGAGCCTCCGAGTGAGTATCGAGGGTTGAGCTAAGCTTCTATGAGCCAGTGTAGGACAAGCCAGAAAAGCATGTGCTGTGTGACGCAGGTATCATGGAGTAAATGTGGGCTTTAGGGCCCTCCCCATAAAATGCTCGAGCATACAGCACCTCCCCGGCTTATTCCTGGGCAGAACTTAGTCCACTTAGTCCGCCAGAACTTAATTTCTGTGGTATGCCTCACATGTGCTATTTTCTCTGAGCATTCCTGATACCCTGGCATATCTTCCTCTCCTGATCTGCCTCCCATGGTAGCAGGTAACCTGTCCAGATTTTCCAAGCACATGCTGGCCCGTCCACCCCTGCCTTCAGCTGGTGTCCTCTTTACCAGCCCCCAAAGCCATACTGACTGCCTGCTTCTGCACATTTATTTATTTATTTATTTAGAGAGGTTTTTGCTATAGGGCACCTATGCTCACCAGAAAGACAGAGAGAGACAGAGAGACAGAAAGCGAGAAATCATCCCCCAGGGGAATGGTCACACCACAATCCCTTCTCCTCCATTCCTCCATTCTCCTCTTGTGATCCTGGGCACACACACACACACACACACACACACACACACAGGCGCCTGGTGTGAGTTTAAGTCACCAGGTCTGGGACTTGAATTGCGCTCTACTACATGGTCGACATAGCCGTTATGCCAACTGCTGGTCCCATGTTTCTGCACTTCTTTTAACCCTCTGTTTAAGTTCCTTTTTTTTTTTTTTTTTTTTTTTTTTTTGCTATAGGGTACGTGCGCTCACTAGACAGACAGAGAGAGACAGAGAGACAGAAAGTGATAAATGACCCCCCGGGGGGATGGCCACGCCAAAATCCCTTCTCCTCCATTCTCCTCTCGGGATCTTGGGCACACACGCACACGTGCCCGGCATGAGTTTAAGCCACCAGGTCCAGGACTCAAACTGCGGTCGACTACATGGGAGTCCAGCGACATAGCCATTACGCCAACTGTTGGTCCCAGTAGAGATCCTCTTAATACACATCTAAGCTGACTGCCACCATACTCTGTATAAGGCTGTTCTCCTCGTATGAAAAGAGGGAAGTCTTTCTAAGAGGAATTTATACCCTGCATTTCCTGCAGAAAGGAGAGAGCCATTCTGTGTCTTTTTTTTTTTCTTTTTCTTAATTTTGCTACAGGGCACGCAGGATCACTGGACAGAGTCAGAGAGCGAAAGCACCCCCAAGGGCGATGGCCAGACTGCAATCCCTTTTCCTCCATTTACCCTCTCAGGATTTTGAGCATGGACAAATATGCTCAAGGCATGATTTTCAAGCTGTGGGG
>NW_006159784.1:1824490-1837969 GCF_000334495.1 Tupaia belangeri chinensis
GATGGTCACGCCGCAATCCCTTCTCCTCCATTCTCCTCTCGGGATCTTGGGCACACAAACACACACGCCTGGTGTGAGTTTTAAGCCACTGGGTCCAGGATGCGAACCGCGGTCAACTACGTGGGAGTCCAGTGACATAGCCATTACGCTAACTGCTGGTTCCTAAGTTCCTACTCCATAGGACTCAGACAAGTCCTTGAGGTGCTGGAGTGCAACTGGGCAGATGGTCCTTACCAGCAGTGTTGTAGTCCACTCTTCTGTTACTAACAGCTGAATACCATGGGGCTGGGTCATTGATAAAGAATAGAAGCTTATTTAGCTTATGGTTTTGGCCCTATGTCAAGAAGCCACATCTGGTGAAAGTGTTTCTTGTTGGGATTCTCCGCAGAGTTCCTACTTGGCACATGGTGAGAGAGGGAGAGTATGTCTGTCTCTGCTGTGGTCTCTCCCCCTTTTCTTTTAAATCTACCAGTATTTAGTCATGAGGGCCCCAACCTGATGACCCATTTAATCCTAATGACCTCCCAAAGGAGAGAAGGGGAAGGAGAGAGGGTCAGGCATTTTCAAGCAGAACATTTGCACAAGAACAGAACCAACCTCCCAGTGAGGGTGGCAGACAAGGCCTCTGACAGAATGACAAGGAAGTAATCAGAACCTCTTGCCACTTTCCATTGAGGCAACCATGAGAGCCAACATGGGACCAATTCCTGGATGATAAATTGTTTTTTGCTCTTCCTTTGAACTTCGAGATCCATTCCCCTGGGTCCCTCCATCTGATGAATTGATTGACACTCTCAATGGGCAAGGAGAGGATTCCATATCCCAGAATCTTAGCTGTGTTAAGGGGATTTTCTAAAACTAATTGAATGCGAATGTCAGCTGCCACTGATAGCGATAACTGGAAGAGAACTACTTTAGCAAGAAACTTTTCAGAGCTGAGAAAAACAAGGAGTGGGATAAGAAAAGACTTTTGAACTTCAATTTAACATCATGAGAGCCCTAGCAAAAGTTAAACAGTAGGTTTTTATTAAAAGTATTTATTGCTTTTTGAGAATCAAGAAATTCGAAACTAGAGAGCTATAATTTATTTATTTATTTATTTTGAGATTTTTGCTACAGGGCATGTGCACTTACTGGAGGGACAGAGAGACAGAGATATAGAAAGTGAGAAGTCACTCCCTGGGGGGATGGTCACCCAACAATCTCTTCTCCATTCTCTTCTCGTGATTTTGGATATGCACACACACATGCCAGCCATGAATTTCAAGCCACCGGTCCAGACTCAAACTGTGGTCCACCATGTGGGAGTCCAATGCAGTAAATGAGTCCATAGTGGTTAAACACTATGCCACCTGCTGGCCCTGAGAGCTATAATATTTAGACTGGCATAATTTTGTATATTCAGTTTAACATGCTGATATTTTTATCATATTAGGAACTTTGTAAACCAAAGTCATTTTCTAAAATCATCACAATGTATGTATATTCCAGGACAAAAATATACTATGCTGTATTTAAACATTTCTCTTTCTTTGGTCATTTTGGTTGTTTCTAATGTCTTATCATTATAAATTATTCTAGTTTACATTCCTAAGGAGTGTAGAGTTGGTTGTCTTTATTCATTCTTGTCAGCAGTGAATGTTATTTTTAAAACACATTACCAATTGGATAAGTGAAATGGCTTCTGTTCAATTCACATATTTTGATTAGTAATCATGTTAAATATCATTTTGCATGTTTGTCATTTGTCTTTGATCTAAATATTGTCTTTATGCTCTGCACATTTTTCTTAATGATTAATGGGAGCTTCTTATGTATTGATGTTATAAAGTCCTTTATTAGATTTGTTACTAAAATTTTGTTTTATAAATTTTTGTAAAAGATTTAATTTTGTATTTTTATAATACCATTGTTGATGCACAGTAGTTGATGTTTTGAACAGTAGTATATCTACATGGTTCAATATTTGGCAGATACTAAACAGAATAGAGTGGAGTATCTAGCCTTTCCTTCCCATTACTCAGATGCCCTTCTGAGAGCATCCAGGGTTACTGGTTTCCTGTGTGAGTATGAAGACCTCCTTCTACATGTTACATATTTATAACCAAATTTCTCTATTTCTTTTTACACAAATGATAAAGTGACATTCGTACTCTTCTACAACTTTCGCTTCCTCTTATGTTTTATATCAGTACATAAAGAGCTTCTTGATTTTTTTCATCACAATGTAGTATTCTAGTGAATGATTTATAGCAGTTTTTCTTTTCCCCTATTTTTAAAGTAAATAAATAAATAAATAAGTAAATTCACATCTAAAGAATATACATCGTACAGCACACAAAATTTTTTTTTCCCTGAGCATGAATAGATTATATACTAGTCTAATCTAAGATAATACCATAGACCTTGTCATCACCAGATAACTTTTCATCTTTGTGTCTCTTAAATGGTTTTTTCCTGATTAGACTCCCTCTCAGGCCCTATTACCTCCCCCCTCCTACAATGTCTCTAGTATCTATGCTTTTTACAGCAGTTTTTTGACATACATAAAAAAGTTAAGGGTTTTATAGTCAGATCTATCAATCTTATTTATAATTTTATCTATTGACTATAAGTTTCAGATTTCTCTGCAATCACTTAAACACTCATCTGTGTTTTCTTTTGTGTTTTTAAAACTTTTTGTTTTAAGACAAATATAGATCCACATATAGTTGCAAGAAATAAGATTCCTCACACCCTTTATCCACTTTCTCTCAATAACAATGTCTTACAAAAGTATAATAAAGTACCACAACTAGGGTATTAGCATTGATAAAACCCTCTTACATCACCTCAGAGATTACCTCCACTTCCACCCCACTCCCATCCTTCCTATTCTTAACACTAATCTGTTCTCTATTTTTGTAGTGTTGTCATTTCAAGAGTGTTATGTGAACAAAATCATATAATATATTACTTTTGGAATTGGATTTTTTATGCAGTATAATTCTCTGGATATTCATCCAGTTTCTGTGTTTATCAATAGTATGCTTCTTTCTAGTGTTGAATAATACCCATAGCGTGTTTAAGCATTCACCCATTATAGAACATCGGGGTTGTTTACATTTTTTAGACTGTTATGTACAAAGCTGCTATAAATAGTCATAAACAGGTATTTGTGTCTACATAGGTTTTCAGTTCTCTGGAATAAATGCCCAAGAGTGTTGGTGGGTCATTGTAGTTGTATGTTTACATTTTAAAGAAAGCATCAGATTGTTATCCAGAGTGGTTCTACCACTTTACATTCCCCAAGCAATGGATGAGTGATGTGATTTTCTACATCCTTACCAGCTTTGGTTATTATTACTTTTTGTTTTAGACATTCTTATGTTTTAGACATTCTGATGTTATTACTTTTTTTTAGGCATTCTGATATGTATGTATTCATATCTTATTGTATTCTAGTTTGTTTCCTTAAGGGCTGATTATAATGAAGTTCGTGCATGTGCTTATTTGCTATCTATATATCCTCTTCAGTGAAATAAAGAAATGTCTCTTCTTTTTTTGGGGGGCGGAGAGATTTTCACTATAGGGTGCATGCGCTCGCCAGACTGACAGAGAGAGACATAGAGACAGAAAGTGAGAAATCGCCCCCCAGGGGGGATAGTCACGCCGCAATCCCTTCTCCTCCATTCTCCTCTCGGGATCTTGGGCACGCACACACATGCGCCCGGCGTGAGTTTTAAGCCACCAGGTCCGGGATGTGAACTGCGGTCGACTACATGGGAGTCCGGCGACATAGCCATTACTCTAACTGCTGGTTCCCAAGAAATGTCTCTTCATGTCTGTTTTGGTCTGAAAGTTTTTGTCTTCCCAATATTCATATGTTGTAATCTTCACAAATTTTTATTATTTACATTTAATCATTATATGTCTTTATAGTGTCTTAATTCTCAAGGGGATGGTCTAAGGACATGGAGCCTTTGGGCACTGATTAGGTTATGAGATTAGAGCCCTCAGAATAAGATTGCTGTCTTTCTAAAAGTGACCTCAGAGAACGCCCACTGCCATGTGGCAGCACAGTAAGAGGAAGCCTCTATGAACCAGGCAGTGAACTTTTACTAGATGCTGAATCTTCCAGCATCTTTACCTTGTATGTCTTAACTTTCAGAACTATGACAAATAAAGTTATGATGTTTATAAACCACTTAGCCTATTTTTTAAAAAAATAGCAAGCCACATGAACTGTAATCATATATTTTTGCTATAGGGCTTGTACACTCTCCAGAGACACAGAGAAAGAGATACAAAGAGAGACAGAGAAACAGAAAGTGAGAAATTCCCCCCCACCAAAGGATGGCCATGCCATAGTTCTTTCTCCTCTTGTCTCTCCTTGGGATTTTGGGCACGCATGCACATGCACCCAGTGTGAGTTTCAAGCCCCCTGGGTTCAGAACTTAAACCATGGTCGACTGTAGAAGTCCAGCAATGTAACCATTATGTTGTCTACCGGTCCCTATTATTGAGTTTTCAGAGTTGTTTATATATCTAGATAATCCTTTGTTGGATATGTGGCTTTAAAATAATTCCTTCCAATCTTTTGCTTGTCTTCTCATCCTCTCAGTAGTATATTTACAGAGCAAATTTTAAATTTTGATTAATTCAGCAATTCTTTTATTGTGGTTTTGGTGACAAGACTAAGCCTAGCTGTCAGTTTCAATGATTTTCTTCTATGTTTTTTTGAAGTTTAGTATTTTACCTTCAAGTATGTTTGTTAAGTGTAATGGACTCATATATAACATTTTTGTTTAATTTTATATAAGGTTTAAGATTTAGGCCAAAGTTTTAATTTTCGTTATTTTGTTTTTTCTTTTTGACTTATGATGTCCAATCACTCCCATACTATTTGTTGACTGTCTGTCAATTCTCCATTGAACTGTTTTTGCATCTTTGTCAAAAACCATTTAGACAGGGGCCACCAGATGGTGTAATGGCTATGTTGTTGGACTCTCATGTGGTCAACCGCAGTTCAAGTCCCTGACCCCGTGGCTTAAACTCATGCACACTTGCATGTGTACCCAAGATTCTGAGAGGAGAACGGAGAAGGGATTACAACATAGCCATACCCCCTGGGGGGGTGGTTTCTCTCTTTATGTCTCTCTGTCTTTCTGGCGAGTGCCCATGCCCTATAGCAAAAACTTCTCCCAAAAACAAAAAACAAACAAACAAAAAAAAATTTGGATGTATTTGCATGTGTGTATTTCTGTTTGCTCTATTTTGTGTCTTTAAACAATATGATGTTCGCTTGCCAATACTGTATTCTTGATTATTGTAACTATGTTAGTATCAGAGTCAGGTAGATGACATCCTACCACATCATTCTCTATGTTTTTCCATAATTGTCCTAAATATTCTAATTCATTTGCCTTTCATATAATTACTAGAATTATCTTGTCTATATCAGCAAAAACTCTTATGGAGATTTTGAAAGGAATTTAATTAAATCTGTACATAATTTTGAGGGGAATTGACATTTATTTAGATCTTCTTTCATTAGCACTGTATAGTTTCCAGCATGTAAATCTTATCCATGTTTTGTTAGATTTACATCTAAGTATTTTACTTCTTTGAATGATGAGAAGTGGTATTATCTTTTAAATTTTGGTTTCCACAGGTTCATTATTAGTGTGTAAAATACAACTGATTTTGTACGTTCATCTTGTATCTGTGACCTTGCTGAACTCACTTATTAATACTAGATTTTTTGTGTGTGAATTCCTTGGGATTTTCTACTTAAACAAGCATATCATCTGCAAATAGGGGCAGTTTTACGTTTTCATTTCCAGACTATTTGCCTTTTATTTTCTTATCTTGCCTATTGCCTTGACTAGAGCTTCCAGTACTATGCTGAGTAAGAGTGGTGAAAATACACTTTTTTATCTTGTTCCCCACTTTAAAGGAAAAGCATTGAGTCTTTCACCATTTAGTTTAATGTAAACTGTAGATATTTTTGTGGATTCTGTATATCTAGTTGAGAAAATTCTCCTATGTTTAGATTTTTTTCTAAGGATTTTTATAATGAATGGTTTCTGAATTTGTCAAATGCTTTTTCTTGCATCAACTGATACTATCATATAATTTTTCTTTTTTAGCCTGTTGATAGGATGAATTACATTGATTTTTTTCAAATATTGAATCAGCCTGGCATCACTAGAATAAACGCTAATGGTCATGGTGTATAATTATTTTAATATATTATTAAGTTCTATTTACTGGTAGTTTTGTTTTGCTTTGCTTTAGGTTTTTGCCATAGGGCACTTGTGCTTGCTGGAGAGAGACAGAAAGAGACAGAGAGAGTGGGAAACAGCAGTTAGTGTAATGGCTATGTCGCTGGACTCCCACGTAGTCAACTGCGGTTCGTGTCCCGAACCCGGTGGCTTAAAACTCACGCGTGTTTGTGCGTACCCAAGATCCCGAGAGGAGAATGGAGGAGAAGGGATAGCAGCGTGACCATCCCCCCTGAGGGATGATTTCTCGCTTTCTGTCTCTATGTCTCTCTCTGTCTGTCTGGCGAGCGCACGCACGCGCCCTATAGTGAAAATCTCTCAAAAAAAAAAAAAAAGAAAGAGACAGAGAGAGGGAAAGTGGGAAATCACACCCCAGAGGAGTTGGTCACACCGTATTCTCTTCTCTATTCTCCTCTTGGGATTTCGGGAATGCACAGATGTGTTCTCAGCATGATTTTCAAGCCACGGGTCCAGAGCTCAAACCATGGTCAGTCACGTGGGAGTTCAGCACTTTAACTACCATGCAGTCTGCTGGCACCTCTATTTACTGATACTTTGTTAAGGATCTTTATTTCTATATATGTGATGAAGATTGGCCTTTAGTTTAGCTTTCTCTTTCTCTCTCTCTTTCTCTCTCTCTCTTTTTCTTTTTTTCTTTCTTTCTTTCTTTTCCCGTATTTGTTTGCTTGTTTGAACTGACTTTGATTTTGGTACCAAGTTAATACTAGCAATACGAAATGAATTGGGAAATGTTCCTTCACTTTCACTTCTGAAAGATACTGTGTAGAATTGCTGCTAATTCTTCTTTAAACATTTGGTAGAATTCTCCAGAGAAATCATCTGGGTCTATATATTGCTTTCTTGGGAAGCTTTTAACTTACAAATTTAATTTTCTTAATAATTTTATGGCTACTCGAATTATTTATTTCATCGTGGGTGAGAGATGGTAGCTTGTGTTTCTTGAGAAATAGGTCTGCTTTTCTAAGTTCTTTCATGTATCCTATAGAATTGTTTACAGCATTCTCTTTTGATCCTTTCGATGTCTGCAGGACTTTTAGTACATCCACTATTTCATTTCTGGTATTTGCTGGTCTTAATCATGTTAGGAGGGTCCCACTAGATTTAGTTGACTAAAAGTTAAGATTTTGTTGCATTTATGAACAAAAGTTTTCTGAAAACTTCTGTTGAAAAATTATAATTTCTCTCCTCTGATTGATTCCAAAATACAGTCTTCTTCAGCTTGAAGTACATATTACTTCTGAATGTTTACATTCAAATTTCTAATTTTTTTTTCCTGAGAGATTTTTGCCATAGGGCACATGCACTCACCAGAGAGACAGAGACAGACAGAGGGACAGAAAACAAGGAATCACCCTCCTGAAGGGGAACGGCCACACTGCAATACCTTCTCCTCCATTTTCTTCTTAGGATTTTTGGGCATGTACACACACCTGGTGAGAGTTTCGAGCCACCGAGTCCAGGACTTGAATCAATGTCAGCTGTGAAGGAATTCAGCGCCTTAATCACTATGCTACCTGTTAGCTCCCTACATTCAAATTTCAACAAGGTGAATGAAGTGGCTGAGTTCTCTGTAAAGGGACCTAAGAGCTGGTCAGAAGATGACTCAGTGGTTAAGGCATTGATTCCACATAGCTGACTCTGCGGTTCCAGTCCCAGACCTGGCAACTCAAAAAACACACTGGATGCATGTGTGTGCATGCTCAAAATCTCAGGAGCAGAACACAGAAGGGACTGTGGTGTGGCTATTTCCACTCAGGGGTGATTTCTCACTTTCTCCCTTACTCTGGAAGCACGCGTTCTCTGTGGCAAAAAGAGAGAGAGAGAGAGAGAGAGAGAGAGAGAGCGAGAGAGAGAGAGAGATATGTAAGAGTTATGTGATAGTCTAATAATTGGTTGTAAAATGCCTAAATTTTTAGTCAGCTACTAAAATATTGACCTCATTCATTCTAGGTAAAATAATGATCTAATTTTGTTAAAATTCAGAGTTTTTAGAAATTGCAAGTACTGCAAGAAGTGGTGTTAGAAAACGATAACGAGTGTAGGTATTAGAGGCAAAGCTTGGAGTTTACATCTTTGTTATACTTATTACCTGTGTAGCTTTACCACCGCTGTGTAAAGTCAGTAATAGCTTCCTCATCTATAAAATGGGAGAAATCTCTCAGACTTGTTTTCAGAATCAAGTGGATAACTGATGCCTAGCCTCCACTAATTGTCTGCTGTTATTATCCTAGCTGGAGAAAGACAAAGCACTAATGAGGTTGAGACTGACTTTACTCGCAATTGATTTTTTAAAGTTTATTTATTTTTTCAGTGAGAAAGAGAAACAGTGAGTGAGAGATAGAGAGAAGGGCTCCCTGACAGGGTCTTCACACTGCCATCCTGCCCAGCCTCAGCCAGCCCCGGTCATGGGCACGTGCACTGCTCATACCCAGCAGTACAGGGAACTCAGGATGGAAACCGAGGGCCTTCCGTGTGCATCCAGCGGTGCTCCTGCTGTGCCACCATCTGGACGCAGGTGACTAGCTTTACTTCTAGCATGAGGATTTTCCCATGAAGGGAACTGTTTCTTTCAGTTGACACAAGTGCACCTTGTCAGTCAAAGAGACCTTTAACAGGAAAGTATAAGTGACCTAAAGTACTTAGTGGATTTTACCAATAAAACTGTTTGATCGTGGATCAGGAACATTGTCTTTAGAAAATGTGCTGACTTACATGGTTTAGCTCACATACTTGATCACACCTACTGGCCATGGTGCAATGAGTGCGCACCTTGGTCCTGGAGAGATCCAACTGCGTCCAAATGCATGAACCAAATGCACTGTTGATATCCACATCCAGCTTTGTAATGGTTCCTCTGCTCAGACACGTAGAAAACTAACAGCAAAACTGATTTCTCCTTTAGAATAGTATGAGGATTTACAATAGTACTGTATCACTGGTAAAGAAGAGGCAAAGGGGTGACAGTGATAGGAAACAACTTCTGCGGCAGAGCAGTTTTTATGAAGACACACTGAATACTCCAGCTTTGCAGTGACTATCTTTCTGTGAGCTTTACATTGTTAAATTTTTCTTATTTAACAAGAGATCAGAAAATCAGAGCAAGAAAGGCCAGTTGGCAGGGAACATTTCAGTCCTCTGTTAGGTATTTGTTTTCATTTGACATAATCCTCAATTGGGAGTCTTCACAGGATTATGGGAAAGGGTAGTGAATTTCTTTAAAGGGAGAATAATCTTGGTTAAATTTAAGAAAACACTTAATAGGTCTGCAGGCTTCCAGAAGCCATGTGAAGGCCTGCAAGGCAGCACAGATGCTTCTGAGACATACTGAGGGCCCAGCTGTGGTGGTATGTGCTGCTAAGATGCTGTGCTACAGACTGGGAATAGATGGGAGGTGCAGGTTCAACTCCTGGTCTACCCTCAAGGCTAGGCTCAGCAGCACACCTGTAAACCCATAAACTCAGGAAGATGAGGCAGGGGGATCAGGACAGCAAGAATCTGTCTCAACAACAATAATAATAAAGGCCAGAGGTGGGGTGGTGATGGAGGTGCTGAAATCCCACATGGCTGACCGATGTACCAGTCCCAGACCTGGTGACTTGCTGTCTCACTTTCCCATTCTTTATATCTTTGGCCAAATTAAAAAATATAATAATAAATAGAATTAAATAAATAATTCTTTAAATAATAGTAATAAAATGAAAATTTAAAAATTATTTAGGGGACCAGCAGATTGCATGAAGATTAAGGTGGCTTGATCCCACATGGCCAACTATGCAGTTCAAGTCCTGGACTCAAGAGACTCGAAAATCATACCAGACATTTGTGCATGTGTGCCCAAAATCCCCCTGAGGTGGGGGTGGTTTCTCACTTTCTCTTGCTCTCTCTCTCTGTCTCTGTCTCCAGCTCGTGCTCATACCCTACAGAAAAAAAACAATTAAAGGGCAAAAATTCTCCCTTTGGCTGGTGACTGCATTATCTTTTCTCATGCTCCTTTCCCCACATCTCTCCATTGCTCTCCGTAACAAAGACCAAGAATTTCAGAATCAAATGTCTGAGGCAAATGGTGTCGCCCAGCCCTAGTACTTGAATTCCCTTGATTCTGGGCAAATGCAGTTTGGATCAATAGGGAAGGAGGCCCTTAGGTCCAAGGGCAAGATAGATTGACTCTCAAGATAAATTGGAGGGGTGGGGAGCAAAAAAATACTTAAAGAAATCAAACTGATTTTCATAGCTGTCCTCTTCAGGGAAGGCATTATCACCACAAGAAGCTTTTATTAAGTGTCTAATGAACAGTGTCTAGAGTCTGTCTTCCAGTGAGGATGATTCATTTGATAACTAGTTCTCTATATAAGACTGTGTGTGGCAAGAATTTTTGTGGCAGTGGCATTATTTACTATAGGTGTTTTTTGGGGAAAAAATTAAAAAAAAGGAATGAAACTAGCTAAGGCAGATGGCCCAGCAGTTGGGAGGCAAACTGCTGACTAGCTTTCCTTGCTGCTGCTTCGTGTCACCTGGCAGACATCTGAATGGGCGATTAAGTGACAGGTGTGCAAAAGACTGGGCCAGCCACCTATCCTCAGGGCCTCTTATCCACCATCCGCAGGTGCCTAGACAGGGCTGTGAATCAAAGCTACAGGTAATGGGTAAGGAGGATGAGGTCGTTTTGGCCTCGGTAATCACCACATGGGCCAAGTACTGGGGTGGGGAGCCACTTCGGGAATGAGGTGTGCTATAGACGGAATAAAACCACATTCCTGTCTGAAAAATGGAGAGTGCAATATTAAAAATCCTAGTGAGATTTCAATTCACGGTTACATGGGGGAAGAACTTGAATAATATAATTCTTAAGTGATTTGCAACTTGCCTTTCAGGCAGGCTTTGTTTCAGTGCCACATGACGCGCCTACTCTCAGAGCCGCCCAGAGGAGGCCAGATGAATGTTTGCTGGCTCTGTTCTCCAGCTTAGCTGAGCTGAGGATGAACAACTTAGATCAAGTGGCAGGACTTGGCCAGCCTAGAGCCTCTCAGAGCCGGGGGGGATTATGGCAGGTTAAAGTCAAGTTGACTGAGCATCTCTGAGGCTGTCAGTCTCCTGGCAGGGTTTATGACGTGGCCTGCAGACAGTGTACCCCAGACTCCTACTTGCTATGTCAGGTCCCTGGACAAGTCTCATTCCCCTTCTTACACCTCTGCTTGAACTCACTTCCTAAAGCAGAACTTCTCAAACTGTGGATTGCAACCCATAAATGAGCTGTGAAGTCAATTTAATGATTCACAACAGGTACTAAAAATTGAAAGAAAGCAAGAAAGGAAGGAAGGAAGGAGTCGAATTGAGAGTACCCTGTAACAACAGGTTCATACTGTTTTATGAAGTGTGTTCCAGGTACACTATGTGTGTGTTACTGGGTGATAATGTGAAATGGATCCCTTGGGTCAAAAAGGGTTTAGAATTGCTGGGCTTTTCTGCTAGTGAACATTTCTTCCTATGTCAGCTTCTCCCAGAATAAATGTTTGAAGTTCCCTTCCCCCAAACTTGGGTACATTTAATCTGACTTAAAATGAAGAGACTAGTGTAAGTACACCAGCCAACCTGCCAGTTGAGGTTAATGTCCTTGTGGTGCCCACCGAATTTAGAAGTGCTGGATGCTTCTGAAGGAAAGAATGACGGGAGAGTGGGGAGTTTGGGGGTCATGTCAGTTATTACTGTTGTGTAACAAACCACCCCAAAATGTAGTGACTAATTGAGAATGAGCTCATTTTGTCACACACATGAATTATGTAATTTAATTTTTTTTCAGAGGTTTTTGCTATAGGGCACATGTGCTCACCAGAAAGACAGAGAGAGACAGAAAGCAAGAAATCACCCCCCAGGGGGGATGGCCACACCACAATCCCTTCTCCTCCATTCTCCTCTCAGGATCTTGGGAGTGCACGCAAACACGCCTGGCATGAGTTTTAGTCATTGGGTACGGGACTAGAACCGCGGTTGACTACATGGGAGACCAGCAACATGGCCATTACACCAACTGCTAGGCCCCATGAATTATATAGGTTAAGAATAAGGACAGGGCATGGCAGGAATGGCCTGTCTCTGCTCTGTGGTGTCCAAGCTCAAATGGAAAGACTTAATGGCTGGAGGTGACTTGGCCTCTGGCATTGGATTACTCTGGAGATGTGTGGACTTATGGGCCTGCGAGCTAAGACCCCCCTGTCATGGAGAGCTCGGCTGAGGCTGCATCCTTAGCACCACACTGGCCTCTCTGTGCAGCCTGATTTCCTCACACACAGCTACTGCATGGTGCGCAGCCCAGTATTCTGAGAGAAGCAGGTGGAAGCCCATCAGAAAGGGCCACCATTCTGACTCAGCCTTAGGGGGCACTCCTGCTGCAGTGTAATGGTTTCAAGGGAGTTCTTGAAGGAAAAGATGTAGGATACACCCTTCCAGGAAGGAGTATCAAGGAATTTGTGGAAATTTTTAAAATTTCATTTTATTATTAGATTCATGCCATAGGGCTCTTGCATTGGCTAGGGGAAGAAAAGGGAAAGAAAAAGAGAGCCACAGAGTCAGAGAAAGTGAGAAGTGACCCCCCACCCCTGGGAAGGTGAACATCCCACAGTCCTTTCTACTCTCAGGACTTTGGGCATATATGTACAGGAGCTTGGCATGTTTTTCAAGCTGCTGGGTCTGGGACTCAAACTGCGCCATGGGTCATATGGAATCCAGTGCCTTAACCACCATGCCACCTGCTGGCCCATGTGGAACATTTTTAAACTGTGACAACCCTATGGGATCCAGTGCCTTAACCACCATGCCACCTGCTGGCCCATGTGGAACATTTTAAAACTGTGACAAGTAGAGGTTTTCTTTTGAGGAGTGAGTAGGGAGGATGAATTTTGAAGGAAAGACTGCACTCGCCCATGGTGGGACAGTATCATCCAGCAGAGGCCGGAGGGCAATGCAGAAGAAAAAGGATATGGGACCCATTATGGAGACTCTGGAGGAGAGACCTGGGATGAGTTCAAAGAACAATCTGTAAAATTTTAGAGGGATAGGCCTCCCCTGAAAGGCCTGAGAATCCCTCTCTAAGGCACACAGACTGGTCAGAGGCATTTGGCTAATTGTTAGACAAATGGGTGAAGACTACCCACTGCAGAGGCCCACCCAGAAGGGGAGCTGCTGAGTAGTCAGCAGG
>NW_006159784.1:1838435-1845359 GCF_000334495.1 Tupaia belangeri chinensis
GAGCACATGTGCCACTGTCTAATGTTTTAATGCCTTAACTAGAGAAGTCTGGAGAGGTGCCCAGAGGGAAGGGAGGTTAGGAATACTCTCTGCCTCATCTTGTACCCAGTCTGGGTGGGCTAGGATCAGCCTGAAAGAGAAGCCTGGCCAAGAGTCTCTAGTTCTTTAAGAAGAAACATGTGGTTATAGTTCAAAGGGAAAGATAAAAGGAGAGGAAGATTCACCCACTTCTAGAAGCTTCTATGAACTAATACCCTGGTTTCAAAAGCAGGCAGGATCTAATGCGAATGCCGCATTCAGAGGCAATTTGGTAGAAAATGAGAAGCCTCTTACATGATTACCAGTGTCACTCCCCCAAACCGAAATAATCCTCTTAATCTGTTGCGTTCATTTGGATAATCTGCAAAATTGTGTTTATGGACTTCTAAGAGCAGGGGCAGGAACTTCTGGAGACTGATTTCCTCTGGTCTCAGAATCTTGCTCTTGATTGGACTTGGATAGGGGTGGCAGGCTATGCAAGGTCAAAGTTGTCCTGTCCCAGCTGCTAGAGAGGGCCAGGAAGACCATTCCTTCACCACTGAGAAGACCCAAATCAAAATTACACCAAAGTTGGGGCCATCAGATGGCGTAGGGGTTAAGTCTCTGGACTCTGACATGGCTGGCTGCAGTCCAAGTCTCAGACCCAGGAGCTTTAAAATCACTCTGGGTATTTGTGTGCCCAGCCTGCCCGCCCCCCCTCTCCTTCAGGTGGTGGTGGTGATTTCTTGCTTTCCCTCTCCCTCTCTCTCCAGCGAGTGCATGCATCCTGATGCAAAAACCTCTTTAAACAGAAACAAAGTGCACTGCTTTGGGTTTTTGGATGTTTTGTTTTAAATTGCCAGTGGTGGAGAGAGAGTGAGAGAGCACAAGTTCTGCCAATTTGGCCTGATGACTCCACAATCCTTTTTCTCCTATTTCTACACCCAGTGAGGATTTGGGGTATGTATTCACACTCTTCTAGGGTTTTTCAAGCTGGGAGTCTAGCATGCCTTAACTACCATGCCACTTGCCAGCCCCTCAAGCTAGCTGTGTTTTTCAACCCGCTGGGATTCGAAGGGCGGTGGACAAGTGGGAACCAGGGGCTAGTGCACTGGGGAGTAACTGCTGCACCACTGGCTGGCCCTCAGCCCCCTTCAGTGCACCAGGAGCTCTTACACAAACGAGGAAATAATAAGCTCCAGCCCTTTCTAGCCCTTGCAGAGGTATTCTACAGATTTGGGATAACATTTCCCCTATGATTCCCTCAGCAATTTCTTGGCTTCCTTTTGGTCCTTGGAGGGGAGTCTCATGGCCCTTGTTACCAGCTAGGCCTGAGGGAAGAGGAGGGAGCACCCTGTTTCAGACTTTCCCAGAACTGCTCCCCAGGAACTTTTGGGCTCTCTTTGGACCTTTGGAGGTGCCTCACCTCCTGCCTGCAGTCTTTGTCCCTAAGTCTGTTCCTGAACCCTCTGACCGGATTTCATTATAATGCAGGGGTTTATTTTCTTCCTGGCCTCCCGGTGAGTGATGTACTGGAATGCGTTTCTCAATTCCTCCCAGAAGTAGCTTCCTCTCGGAGTGGATCCGCGCCCGCGCAGACCTGCCAGAGCGCGGACATTTCAATGCACTCCAGCACCCACCTGGACCCCCTCCTGCCGGCTTCACGGGACATCGTGTCTCTCTACATTGACTCTCTCCTGTAGCTTGGGATTTGGAAATGCATTTCAGGGCGTAATCACGGTGCTACTTCTTGGCACTCCTGCGCCCTACGAGGCGGGGGCTCCTCAGCTGGGCTTTAGTTGGTTTTATTTGGGGTTGGGCGAGGAGGAGGACGAGAGAGAAATCAAGCTTACAGCAATCGAGCTCCTCGATGGTTTTTTTAATGCCCCTTTTTGAATGAGCGGCCAATTCCACAGCAGAAACTTCATTAACACGCCCATTACTGTTATCTGATTCACCACTGCTGCCGCTGGTGGGGAGCTGGGAACCGCTACTGCAGAGCAAATCGGCTTCTTCGCAGGCATATGTTAATAACATTAATGTCGGAGCATTTGGTGTTCCTCAAGAAAGACAGTAAAATATCCATGCTGTCTCCTACAACACTTACAAAAGAAGGAAATGGAACAACAACAAAAAATGAAAGCCATGCGACTTGCAACATTTATAGTCAGTATTTATAGACGAGAGCAGTATGCTCGCCATCGCGAAGGCACCTCGCCGGTGCGCACCCCAGCGCTTTGCATTATTCAGCGAGTCCTTTGTAAAACCGTCCGCTGACAGGCACACTCCGGTGGGCCTCTGGGTTTGGAAAGGAGTGCAGGCTAACCGAAGGCACCTGCTGTCTTAGCATTTCTTCCTTAGGATGCTGTGCGAGCTTCCATCCACTGAGTTTGGTGGTGACCAGCTAAGGCAGTGTCAGGGCCATCTTGGAAATCCTATGTGGCATTGAACAGTGTAGCGACTTTGACTCCCGTTTTCCTGGATAGCAATCTGTCGCGCTATTTCCACAGCACAGCTGCTAGCAGGAGTCGCCTGAAAAGCATCACACTCCACATTTAAACCACAAGGTGATAGCCTCCAAGCTTGCCATTAGGGATATTGGAGGGGAAATTATTCACACACTTATAGCATCGAGCACAGATTGCTGGGTCTTAAAATGAATGAAGTGCCGGCTGGCTGAAATGGTAGATTTGTGCCTACTGTAGGCACTCCTGATTCGTTTCCTGCTCTAGCTGTCTTCAAATGACACTCGATAGTATTTCTGACTTTTTTAGGACAGTGGTTAGTGTGATTCTTCAAATGTCCTTTAAAGCTAATGTCCATCAGAAGGGTAGGAAATATCACTAACCTAATAAGTAGGTTGCAAGGCAAAGAGGGATTTTAAATTTTGGGCATCCCTTAGACTGTATTAAGAGAAAGTTTGTATATTGCATCTAGTTTTCTGGTTGGCATCATTCAGAGATCGAAGATATATTCCCACAGTTAAAAACTTTTAAAGTCTTGCAGTGGGGACTGCATTTAAAAGCTTTGGTTTCAGAGAGAGAAGATGGTCCAAGGTGATTCAGATCCACGTTGACCATTTTTTAGTTTTTTTAAAAATTGCTTAAGGGCATGTGTGCTCACCAGAGAGAGACAGGGATAGAGAAATAGGGAGAAAGCAGCCCCCCCTCCCCCAGGAGACATGGTCATATCCCAATTTCTTCTCCGCCTTTCCCTCTTCCTGTCAGGATTTTGGGCATGCACACATGCCCAGTACATTTTTCAAGCTACCAGGGCCAGGAATAAAAACATAGTCAGTCAGGCGAGAACCAGTTCCCTTAACTACTAGGCTGTAGAGCTGGCCCCAGCCCATGCCAATTTTTGTGGTATTTCACCACTATACCTGCGGAACGTGGAGCCTGTCAGTGGTTCAATGAAATTGTGCTATCTTAAAGAAAAAAAATAAAGTGTTCCAAACAAACGAAATCATCGAAGTCAAGGTTCTATAGCACCTTAAGTGATCTGTGGCTCTTTGACCATTTCTCCCGTTATTTTTAGCTAACCCTCTATCATAATAGGCCAAGCATCAGGATACTGCCATAAAATAGCTGTGGCTGAGAGCGAGAGCTGGTGCTGGAGTTAGGATTCTTTCTATCAGTCTATATTTTTTGTGTCATTTGGCTTCAAGCTGTAGTACAGTACTTGAAACAAAATGAGAGTTGCTTTGTTTTTCTGTTTAGGTTTGTCTTTAATAAATCTTAAGATAACTTATTTTTTCCTGGCATGTGATGAAAGAGAGGACAAGTTATTCTGAGCATAAAGAGTCATGATAAAGGAAAGAATGAGTGAAAACCAACCCCCTTAAGGTTCATGAGTTTCATGTTAGTTATGCTGAGGTTTCTTACCCAAGGCTGTCATATGAGTGTCACTCATGAAGTATTGTATCTTAACATTCTGTTGCAGGCTTCAAGGTTTGGTCTAGCAAAGTAGAACAGGAAATAAGGGTGGTCAAGGATGTTATTTTGGTTACTATTCCTGTAAGACAAACCACCCACCACGTATAGGCGTAAATCAACAACCAATTTATTATGCTCTTGGTTTCTGAGGATCAGGGCAGGGCACAGTGAGAGCATCTCATTTCTGCTCCATGTTGTCTGGAATTTCCGCTAAGAAAACATGGAGGCTGGGAGTTGACTTGCTGGCTGGGGTATAGAATTATCTAGATGCCTTTACATTCATATGCCTGGGACCTCGGCTGCTGGGATGTCTGGAAAAGGAGGACCAAGACCATTTGTCATGTGACTTCTTCATAGCACGCTGGCCTTAGGGGAGTCAGACCTGAAAGTCTTATGCTGAGGCTCAGGACTTCAAGCCTACGTTCCAACTGTGACTGTTTCAGTGAGCGAAGCAGAATCTGCATCATTTAGGACTGCCCCAAAGGTCTCATGGTGTCACTACCATCACATGCTCTTGGTAGAAGCTATCCCAAGCCCATCTGCGCTGAGGAGAGGAGGACTGGATTTCACTTGCAGATGTGAAGAAGGTAAGAACACATTGTGGAAGAGCATGCAGGATGGGAGAGATTTTCCAGCAACTTTGGAAAATACTATCAGCCTCAGGTAGGAAGATAGAGGAACCAAGTGGGAAAGACCAGAGGGCAAAGTGGACATGTTCTGGCTCCAGCTTGACTATACAACAACTCTAACTTAGACTCCTTGCAATGCCGAAACAACTGATTGCCTGTGTTGATTAATTTTTTTTTAAAGTACATCACATTAGTCATTTGGGGTTGTAGAAGCCAAAGATGAATTGACTAACAAGAGATTTTCACCCTTCTGGTAACTTTTGTGATATCCAGATTCAGATAAGGAGTCCTGGGGGGGCTCCTGTCTTCAACAAAAGCTTGGAGATGGCCTTTCTGGCAAGGTCCCCCCTCTGCCCCACTGCTTCCTTGGTTACTAAGCAGTTACCTGGCAACCACATTTCCTCTACATCAGCTGCTGAGCCAAGAGGCTCAGCCTCCCCTCCCCCAGCTCTCAAGTCTCCCATGGATCACTGGGGATGGGATTCATAATGAGATTTTAATTGTCACATTGTATCAAATCTTTTTTCTGCTTGCATATCTTCTAGGCAGAGATGTAATTTCAATTAATTTTGCCTATCTGATAAAATTTTCATATCCTTTAAGCTAATTTCATTTGAACTAATAGGCACCATGTTCCTCTTTGAGTTCCAGCTCCAATGGCTTATCCCATGCTGAGATCTCCTGCATGCACAGACACATCAAAGAGTATGTGCACAAGGGTGTGGGCACAAGTGGCCTCTATTCCCAGACAGAGCTAGTTTGTGGGCCCTTCTCTTTTGCTTTGCTTATTTGAAGAGCATTACCATAAGCCTATTTGGTTTTATTATTTTTTCAGCTGAAGCTATCAGCATTTCCCCAACAAAAGAAGTCCTATTGCTCTAAGTGTCAGATCTATAAAGATTAAAATCACACACACCTAACTTGAAGGAATGTCTTCCTTTCCTTCCTGCTGCTGCAGGACATAAGGCAGCCCATTTTATCTCCATGATGAGTTCAGGTGTTTGTTTTATTAAGCAAATTAAGAATGCAGAGAGGCATTGTAATTTAATACATAACCCCTATGGGTGTGCAAGCACTGGTTAAAATTCATTTGAACCCAAATATGCCTTTGTAGAAATTAAGCTGCTCTCATTGTTTTTCCTTATATAGTAGAACTAAAGTGCAAACTGAGTTTCATTTATCCTTTGACATGGTACCAAGTTTGGTCAAAACCAAGGAAAAAAGTGAAGTTACGGGGAGGAGCAGAAATCCCAATGCAAAAAATGCCGAAGGGTAGTGTTTAAAAACACACTCATTGGCCAATATTTGGGCTTCACTTCTGGCATTTTTCTAGCCAGCAAGCTTAATTCTTATCAGATCAAGAAGAGAAATCTAAGGAATAAGAATATGAAGCAAAGGTTTAGGCAGAAGGAGAAAACAACAAATAAGGTTGAAGAGACGTGTATATCACACACACACACACACACACACACACACACACACACACACTGGCCACCCCTCAGAGGCTCAGCTTGGGGTCTAGCCCAGACTGCCACTGGTTAGCTGTGTATCCTTAAACAAGCAAGCACTCAGTCCCTATAACCACATGGATGGAGCAAATATTGGACCAGGCAGGACCTGTGGTCTCCTTAAGCCTACTGATTTCTGATTCTAAGCCATACCAATGTGTTGCATTGGTACTTGATGGGATACACTAAGCTAAAGACTTGCCAAAGAAGGACAGGAGACTGCAGAAAGGGAAATGTGCTCTGCTCGATGACACCCACATCCACAAGTTGCTGCCTGTCCTTACTGTCAACATAGTGAGAGTGGTCCTGTGTTACTGAGGTAGACTCATACCAACCTCCTGGAGACTTGATGTGTGAAAGCTCAAGTGCAATTGATAGTGTTTAATGGAAATGTAAAATGAGAAATACGTCTATCACATAAGCTCCAGTATTTGTATCCACAGGTCAACACATTCACAGTGGATAAGCTGGCTGTAGGGAATGACATCTTGATTGTTTTTAGTTTAGGGACATTAAGAATAAAATTGCTAAAAACTCTCATGTACAAGCTTTTGTGTGAACATATCTTTTCAATTTACTTGGGTAAATGACTAGGAGTGAGATTGTTGGCTCAAATGGCATGTACATAGCCAGAGTGGGGTTGGTTAATAGCCAGCTGGCTTCTAAAGTGGCTGTAGAAGAGTCTAAACAGCATTTATAAGTTTACTTGGTGAACAGGAGTTCATTAATTTGTGCAATAAATATTTGTGGAGGGTTCACTAGATGCCAAGTGGTATTCAATACATTGAGAGCAAAATAGACAAAAAATTTCTGTCATCGTGGAGTTTATTGTCT
>NW_006159784.1:1845379-1893662 GCF_000334495.1 Tupaia belangeri chinensis
AAAGAGAAATAAGAAAATAAGACAATAAATACTATGTATATAGCTGCCAGGTGGTGAGTAGCACTACAGAGAAAAATAAAGCATGGGAGTAAATTTTAAAGAATGTGGTTAGTGAGAGTTCACTAAGACAGGGACATTTGAATGAAGACCTAAAAGAAGTGAGGGAGTGAACTATGGGAGTATCTTGGGAAAGAGGTTTTCAGGTAGAAGTCACAGAAGATGCCTCCCTTCCCTAGAAGGGGAGCATGCCTGGTGTGTTAAGTGAGGCTAGTAGGTTGAACAGAGTCAGGGAGGAGGAAACGAAGTTAGAGAAAACAGTGGTGGTAGTAATGGGAGATCAAGATCTTGCAGGACCATGTAAAGCCTTGACCTGGAGATGAATGGAGAGCTATGATTTGAATTTGTCTCCCTAAATTCATATGTTGAAATTTTGTTGTAACAGTGTCAAGAGGAAACTTAATCTGACTATGGGATCAAGAGGTGGCACTTTTACAAAGTGATTAGAAATGGATAAAGTCAAGGTGGGGATTCCCATGACTACATCCTGGAGCTTTAGAAGAAGGCGAGGAGAGACCATAGTTTACATGTACTCTAGCCCTCTCAAAATGTAATGGTCTATGCTGCCTTGGGACTCTGCAGAAAGTTCCCACCAGAAGACCCTCACCAGTTGCCACCTCTTGACCTTGGACCTCAAAATTTACAAGCTGACTAAACTGTATTGTTACAAATCACCAGACACAGGTATTCAGTTACTAAGCAATGTAAAGTGGACTAAGAGAGGAGTCATCAGATGGTCTGAGCTGAGGGTGATGATCTGATCTGACTAAGGATGAAGAGCATCACTCTAAATGCTATGTGGAGAACAACAGAAACTAAGGCACAAGAGTGGGACCAAGAAGGTGGGTTGGAGAGCTAACACAGGGAGAGCCTCAAGGCATAAGCCAGGGTGGAAGTAGTAAAATTGGTGGGGTGTGAATGGAGATATTGTGAAATTGAAACCAAGTGGATTTCCTGGCAGACCAGATGTGGATGTGAGAGAAATAGAGGTATTCCGATACCTGAAGTTGGGCTGAACTTTTAGATTAAGGGTGTAGTTTTCTTTAAGACCCTCCTCACTTCAGACACCAGCTGTAAATTCAAGAATCCCTAGGGTCACACTCACTTTCAACAAGCTGGCTACAAATTTGGGCGTTTCCATGACTACTCTCAGGTTTGATAATTTAATAGATAGACTCAAGGAACTCACTGAAAGTGCTACATTTAGCACTACATCTAGGATTATAACTTTTATAGTAAAATGATACAAATCAGAACAGTTGCACAGCGTGAAAACTGAGTTGCAAGCGCAGCTTCCATCCATGGAGATATATTCCCCTCTTGATACCAATGCATAATTGTACTCAGAGTGTTGCCCTCCAGCAAAGCTCACCTGGGCTTCAGTGTCCAGTGCATTTATTGAGGCTCTAGAACATAGGTGTGGTTTATGGAATCATTGCATGTGACCCATTTCAAGTTCTGAGGATAGGATGATATTATGTCTCTTAAGTCCCATCCCTCTAATCACATGGTTGGTCTTTCTAGTATGACCAGCCCCATCTTGAGTTATCTTAGAAAACCAACTATCTGGGGACCTATAGTGAGCCACTTTGTTAGTTTAAATAATCAAGCATGTTCTAAGGGACTCTATATGAAAACAGACATTTCTATCACTTTACAAATTCCAAAGGTTTATAATTAACTCCCAGGAGTTGAGGACAAAGGCTAGCCAAATTCTTTATTACACACAAGATAGCTTCTAAGTTTTTGATTTGAACAAATGGGAGGATGTGGTTGCCATAACTGAGATGGAGAAGGGAAGAGAAGGCATGGGGTTGTGGAGGCAGGAGTTGTATTTGGACACATTACATTTTATGTGATTTTTAGTCACCTAAGTAGAGATTCAAATAGCTGTTGGATAATAGGAATTTGGGAACAGGTCCTGGGAGGCAAATTGGAATCACAGGAAGCAGATGAGAAGGATCCACAGTAGAGATATACTGAGGTTTCAAGCCCAGAGATCTTATGGCATCCGAGGATGAATACTCTCCATTTGGATTTTTGGGCAACTCGTTTCTGTCCTGCACTTCAGCCATTCTCTTCCTAGTCATTCCATCATTGCCCTCCAAGTCATCCCTCCCTTCCTGCACCCGTGATGATTCGACCAGGTCACGTTGATCAGAGGTCCAAGTGTTTCCAAACGGTTCATTCATATCTTCACAGGTAATCTGGAGATGATTCTCACAGCAATAGCAAATTACAGCCAGCGTGGGAATCTTACCATTTGGCCATCATAAGTGGCCTTCTGTCATCTACTGCAATATGATTGGGGGACTTCATGCTCATTCATGCTACATTCAAAGTATTTCATAAATCAGGGGTGGGATGGGAGGCAGAAGGCTGGGGAAAGGGACCTTGGCAAGTCATTTCAGTCTTTTGAGGCTGTTTGAAATAATTCACAAAACAGGAATATTAAGAGGATTACATTAGCAATAAATTACTTCACTCTGGAGGCCTGGAGAGGAAACTTCTCTGTCAGATCCAGCTGCTCTGCAGAACTCTGAGGGGAGCTCACACAAGGTAGATGCCATCTGCCACCCTGGACGAAAGAGACCTCAAGAAGTCAAGAGGCAAAATGTCCTCATATGCCTTCTTTGTGCAGATCTACCAGGAAGAACACAAAAAGAAACACCCAAACTCTGCAGTCAATTTCACTGAATTCTCTGAGTAATGTTCAGAGAGGTGGAAGACCATGTCTTCAAAGGAAAGGCAAAGTCTGAAGATATGGCAAAAAGCAGCAAAGCTCATTATGACAAGGTGAAAAATTACATTTCTCCCAAAGGTGATAAGAAGGGAAGGGAAAAAGCTCTCAATGCTCTTAAAAGGCCACCATCTGGTTTCTTCCTGTTTTGCTCTGAACATTGTTAACACATGGGGGGACCAGCAGTTAGCATAATGGCTATGTCACTGGATTCCTAGGTAGTCGACCACGGTTCGAGTCCTGGACCTGGTGACTTAAACTCACGCCAGGTGCATGTGTATGTGTGCCCAAGATCCCGAGAGTAGAATAGAGGAGAAGGGATTGCAGTGTGGCCATCCCCCCTGGGGGGTGATTTCTCACTTTCTGTCTCTCTGTCTCTCTCTGTCTTTCTGGCGAGCACACGTGCCCTATGACAAAAACCCCTCCAAATAAATAAATAAATTTTAAAAAGTGAAACCTGGGGCTAACAGGTGTCATGGTGGTTAAGAAGCTGGACACTCCAGGGACCAGCAGTTAGCGTAATGGCTGTGTCACTGGACTCGCACATAGTTGACCGCTGTTCGAGTCCCAGACCGACCTGGCGGCTTAAGCTCCTGCCAGGCGCGTGTGCGTGCGTGCCCAAGATCCTAAGAGGAGAATGGAGAAGGGATTGCAGCGTGGCCATCACCCATGGGGGGTGATTTCTCACTTTCTGTCTCTCTGTCTCTCTCTGTCTTTCTGGCGAATGCACGTACCCTATAGCAAAAACCTCTCCAAAAAAAAGAAAGAAAAAAAAGAAAAAACAAAAGAAGAAGCTGGACACTCCCACATGGCCAATCACAGTTTGAATCCTGGGCCTGGTGGCTTGCTTTCTCACTATCCCCCCCCACCTTTGTGTCTCTCTCTGATCAAAATAAAATAAATTAATGAATAAATAAAATTAATAAATGAATTTAAAAAAGTAACACTCAAGCCTGTCCATTGGGGATACTGCAAAAAAAAAAAAAAACTGGATAAAAATGTGGTATGAATATTCAGTCAAAGATAAACAACCATATGGACAGGAAGCAGCTAAACTAAGGGAGAAATATGGAAAGGATATTGCTGTATACCAAAGACCAAAGTGAAGCAGGACAGAAGGATCCTGGCAGGCCAACAGGCTCAAAGAAGAAGAATGAGCCTGAAGAAGATGAAGAGGAAGGAGACGAAGATGAAGATAAAGATATGGTTATCCCAAAATGGCATGTACAGAATGTATGTGTATGTTCAGGCAATTGTTTTCCTAAGAATGTAAGTTCCAGTGCAACTCAACATTTGCCTCAGTATAAAAACTGTACTGATTATTGTATAGCTGATACGATTCTTTGTAGAGAAATTTTTTAAAGAATACATCTTGTAGCTTTTTTTGAGAGGCTACTATATACAATTATGTACTATAGCTTCTGTGGTTGAATGTTCTTTAATATTTAATGGTTTAATTTCTCGACTTGTGTATGGTAGCACAGCACACTCATAGGAATTGGTATCAACAGTAAATTTGGACTTTTTTAGGATGTTGCATTTTGTATTTTTCCTTTTTAAATTTTGTAACAAAATTATGTATATTTAAGAAAAAAAACCCAGGAATGTTGCATTAAATGAGCTCCTAGATAATTTTTGGCTAAAATAATGTCTAAAAAGAATCTTGCATTGCTGTTGTGTGTGTGTGTGTGTGTGTGTGTGTGTGTAAATATGGCTACATGTATGTATCTTGCCTCCTCGTAGATGGTAAAATATTTATGGCAAGGATGTGACTGGGTTCCAGAACAGTATATAACTGATTTTGCTTAGTCCCATCTTATATTTCTTTCCTACCCCTCTGGGTATAGAAAATTGGCACATAGTAAATGTTCACTAAATATTTAATACTAGTGAATTAGAACAGTTATTCAGACCATTTAAATCCCTCCCCTACTCCCCATCCAGACTAAACCCAACACTTTTGTCTCTGAGTTTAAAGTATTTAATATCTTGAATAATCTGTATAATAGCATCTTTTTTTTTTTTTTTAACTTTACTTGGAGAGATGAGGTGGGGCAGAGTGGGAGAAGCGTTTAAAGACAGAATAAAGGTCCAGCCAGTGGTGTGGTGGTTAAGATAGTTGGAACCAGATGGCTGACCGCATGGTTGGAGTCGTCGATCTAGAGGCTTGAAGAAAAACATGCTGGGTGTGTATGTGTGTTCCCAAAATCCTGAAAGGAGAATGGAGAAGGGATTGTGGAATGGCCATCCCCCTCTTGGGAGTGCTCTCTCATTTTCTCTTTTGTCTATCTGTATCTATCTCTGAGGAGTGGATGTACACTATAGCAAAAACAAATAAGTGAATAAAAATAAAGGCAGGATAGAAGATGGATTCTGGGATCATGTCTGGCTGGGTTTTATCCCAGATTCACCACTTACTCTTTTGGAAAAGTTACTTCACCACTTTGTGCTTTCATTTCCTCATCTGTAAAATGAATCTAATAATAGTACAACATTTATTTAATAGAGTTGCTTTGAGAAGGAGACGATGCTGTAAAGCATGTGGAATACTAGGTGTGGTGGTTGGCTACAGGGAAGGCTACATAAGTGATGGTTGTCTTGAGTATTCAGAGGTTAACTGCCTTTTTATTTTATTTTATTTTTTTTTGGGAGAGATTTTTCACTGTAGGGCGCGTGCGCTCACCAGACAGACAGAGAGAGAGACATAGAGACAGAAAGCGAGAAATCACCCCCCAGGGGGGATGGTCACACCGCAATCCCTTCTCCTCCATTCTCCTCTCGGGATCTTGGGCACGCACGCACACGCGCCCGGCGTGAGTTTTAAGCCACCGGGTCCGGGACACGAACCACGGTCGACTACGTGGGAGTCCAGCGACATAGCCATTACGCTAACTGCTGGTTCCCTGCCTTTTTATTTTTAAACCAAATGGCATCAGGACTGGCTAGGTGGGTGGTAATACCTGTAGCACATACCTCCTGCAATTTATTAGCCTCCCACGATAAAGTTACCAAAGGCCTAAATTTAGTTCTTTTCAGTGGGAGATGAGTTCACTTTGTTTCCTTGAGGCTGCAGCCTGAGGTCCCTGTTCTGAGTGGCTTGTCCCTGGGGTCAGGTAGGGAAACAGGTCACCTTCACACTTCCTACATTAAGTTGCCTCAGGTGCATCTTTTGCTATTGTGGGTTCAAATCCTTTTCTTTAGGCACAAAGAGTGACTCCTTTCATTCTTATGCTGTTTTTATATGTGGGGAAAATGAGGCCAGGGTAGTATCCAGATGCATTTACCCCCTCATGCTGGCCCAGTCTTCACAATATGCTATGTTTGGTTGCAATCAAAGCAAATTTCCTTTCTGCTGAGAACTTGGCCATGAGAACCAGCACAGCGCCTCTGGTTTTACTGCTGAGGTAGAACCCACTAAAGCAGGTTTCTAATGAAAATGCTAAGGAAACTTTAATTATAATCATGCTCTTGGGCTCTCTTGGCAGCTTTTTTTTTTTTTTTTCTTTTTTCTTTTGTCGGAGAAGAAAAATAATAGAGCTGCTGGTAAGAGTTCATTTTAGGGAGCCTCAGTGAACTCCGGGCTTTCAAAGTGGCCAGTTCTTTTTACCCTCCCTGCTCCCCCCTTCCTGCCTTCATGAAGAAGCAATTCCTCCCATGTCATCAGATCCCTGCTTGCTCTCCAAGCTGGTATGCTGCTGGCACAGTGCAAGGAAGAACATCTTCGGGCGGGGTACTGGAAACTAATTGCATGCAAAAGAGAAAAAGACCAAGTCAAGCTTAATGAAATCCTGGGTTTATTGCTCCCATCGAGACTGCATTGAAATTGCTGTTGACTGGGCTCTTTGGGACAGGTTACATGGGTTTGCTCAATTGTCTTAGTTTTTGCTATAAAAACTGCCCTCCCTCTCTCTTCTCTCTGTTGCCTGGGTCTAGGGGCTTGGCCCTCCTTCCTTCTTCTCTTTCTCTGTCTCCCTATGTGTATCGGAAAGCCCTGGCCCAGTGGGCCCAGTACATAGTCAACTCTCAATAAATACTGTTCTTTTTTCCTTTTCTGTCATCTGCATCTATTCTTAGTTTATTTATTTGCTCTTTTTGTTCCCTCTCTCCCATCCCAACCATCTGCGTTAGCTCCATCAGTCTGGGCTCTTTTTCCCAGTCCTCTCCTCTCTCCTGCTTTGTATATCTCTTTCTCACTCTCTCTCTCACCATTCCTCATCTTTCATTTTAATCCCACTCTAAATATCCACTCACTCCTTTGTACCAAATATTTGTTTTTCTTTTCTTCACCTCTGGTCTTTACCTCTGTCTTTTCAATATTCCTTTGCCTTAAAACTTCTCAGCTTTGTTTTAGAACACTGCATCACCTGAGAAACTTTAAAAATATTCTAATGACTAAGCTGAACCCTAGATCAATTAAATCAGAGTTTTGGGGAATGGAACTCATAGGTAAGTATTTTTAAAAAGCCCCCCAGCTGACCCCCACACATAGCCCGGGCTGAGAAGAATTGGCTCAGCTTCTGATTGGAACATGTTTGCTGTGCAGAAGCAGTGGCTTATTAGGTTATCTACAAGTCTGCAGGTGGTTTAATTAACATGCTTTCATTTTGTGTTTGGTGGAATGCCTTTTCCTCTGTGCCCATTCCCAGTGTACGTCCTGTGGCCTTTGCCCTTCCTTCAAGGTCATAAAGAGAAATAAAGAAGGGATGGAATCAAGCTTCAGTAAGGACAGGAGAAGGGGCTTGGGGTGGGCCTGAGAGACTGCATTCTCATCTTACCCCACGCTATGCCTGCATACAAAAAAGCTGTAATGGCACAGCCATCGGCCAGAGTCTCTAGTTTCTGGACACCTGTGCAGAAAGTCGGCTTCATTTAGGATCAGTCTGCATGGAAGGCAATACATGCCCTACATTTGGGCAGCTCTGTTTATATTCCTTTCAAGAACATTTACTTCCTAGTCTGAGGCAGAATGAATGTCCCCAGGTCCTATTCTTACTGCCGGGACACCCTCCACCACCCCCCACCGCCCCACTTTTTTCCCTGAGCTTCTCCCCAGTTCTGGATCTCACTTATTCCTATTCTTTGTGAGGTAGGTTGGAGTGATGCCGGGGTTCAGGAGAGGAGTTGGTGGCTGGTGCACAGAACAGACACTTACTTGACAGGCTCTTCAAAGGGCGGAGCATAGAGGAGTTTGCTTCACATAGGCAACACCCTTGAAAGAAAATCAAGCAGACTGTCGAATCAGTCTCACTTGTCAGGTAGGAAAGGAGTCAGCAGATTCAAAAACACTCTTAGAAAACCTATGTGATGGACTGATTTTCCGGGGTTTTACCAGGCTGGATGTATGGACCGTGCTGAACACTGTAAAGCGATAGGCATGTGAGGAGTTGTTTCTCCACTGGATCTGTCAGCTAAAGAGTATCTGGAAGAGGAAGCCAAGGCAACAAGGCAATACGGAAATGATCCTGGAAATTTTCCTACTAGATTACAGAGGTGCACATTTCCAAATACTATCTACCCATGAGGCAGAATGTCTCAGAGGAAGACCACCTGCCCCATAGCAGTTCACTCGGAGGCTCCCAGTCCCACACTCAAGAGCCCAGAAACCACAAATAGTGAGTAGCTTTGACTTTGCCATTCTGTGTTGAATCAGCAACCAGTCTGATCATAGCCATTGGTTCCTGAGACTGGCCAGCAGCTAGCTGGGGAAGTAGAAACTGCAGCGTGGACTCTCTAAGAGCTGGACAGCCTGCTTTGCTATACCCTGGCCTCTAGCACAAAGGCTGAAGGATGAGTTGGTGGGCATACCTTGTGTGGTTGAGAGTTCATTCTCCTTGTGGAATGGTTTTGTTTTGCTATAAGGTACATGTACTCACCAGAGAGAGACAGACAGAGAGAGAGAGAAGGAAGAAAAGTGAGAAGTTACCCCCTGAGTGTGGGGGTGGCCCCATATCAATCCCTTCTCCTCCATTCCCCTCTGGATCTTGGGCATGCATGCACATACTCCAGGCATGGTTTTGAGTTGCCAAGTTGGGGACTCAAACCATAGAGTCAGCCATGTGGGAACCAGAGCCTTAACCTTCACACCACCTGCTGGCCCTCCTTGTATAATTTTGACCTTAGCTAGGATCTAGGCACTTACTGATGCATACAGAATGGCTTAAGGCCTGTATTAATATTACTTAAGGCATTTATTTGCAGGTATGCATTCAGTCAGTTTGATGAGGATGGCCAAGGAAAGCCCACTGGCTCTCAATTCTGGTTGGACTTTAGACTCATCAAGAGTATATACATATATACATACACATACATTCACATATATAAAGAATTTTGGTTTATCAACTTTTTGAGTATGGAGCATGCAAGAGGCAAGGAATGGAAATCCACAGAGAAGTCAAGGGAAGAATATGGAAATCCTAAGTGTGAACAAGTGTCCACAGAAACTGAAGAGCACCAGTGGTATTTCAGTCAACCAAGCGCATCTACAGGGTTACTAACAACCTCAACAAAAGGGGAAAAAATGAAAATGATCCATGAAGAATGAGAAAGCTTCCTGTCCAAAGGAGAAGGCACAATGCAATTATAGCCTAAAATTTCAGAAAAAGATGCTAATTCCCTATTACCTTCTAAACTACCGCTAGTCAGCCAGCGTCACCAAGACATTTCTCTGTTGGCTTGGTGCTGACAATTAAAGGTCAGCTTCAAAGGCTAGAAATTAGATGTATGCAGGAGACTGTATGCCTATGTTACCCAAATCAAAAGGATATTCCTACCATAGTAAAAGAGGCCAGGATTGAGATATCATGAAGAAAATTAAAGAGGGAAAGCATCTGCAGAAAGTCCTCAGTAAGGGAGGATTCAAAGGACTCATCTTCTGGAAATGGTTACTCCACCTGCAGAGGCTTTGCATAGCCCCAAAGAGTTTGCAGCTCTCCTCAACAGAGTTAATACAATTGAGGTGACAACCTTTGCCCCAGAGGCTGTGCTGGCTTCCTGGGCCAGAGTTGTATCCATGGCTGGGAAGATGAAGGCAGCAGAATCAGAGGCCATGGAATCCCCACAAAAGGCCTATGGTGTCAGGTGGTGTGTAGTCCATGGGAGAAGTCTCCCTGCAAACACAGGTGGTTAGGTTCACCTGCAGTTTCATGCTGGACAAGCTTGGGTTCCTGAGAAGCAAAAAGGGAGAATATGTGTACTCTTCCCACTTCTGACTTGTAATTTCACATCCCTGCACCTGGAAGATAATATGTTGTGTTCAAAATATGCTCAAAGGAAAAACGTCTTAAGACAAGTCTTCAGTGGGATTAGGTTACCAGGAAAAGGGTACATCTATGGTTGTAATTAATGTTAGAAAAGTTAGTCTACTCCACAAAACCCCAGACAGCTCAACTCTGGTTCTCCACACTGGCCAAGCTTCTTGTTGCTCAGTGGCCATGCAGACTGGTGGGATGCAGATGTTACTCTTGGACCCCTGACAATGCCTGCTGCTTCATAGGTGGAGTACAGAGTCTATGTTTGAAAACAGAAAAGACTTTCACAAATGACCATGCATTCTAGTTAATGAGATGAAAAAGTTATTCCTACTACCAAATGTCTACTCTTATGAATTAGAAAGGACTTCAACAGCTCTTTGAAGTGGGAACTTCCTTAGCAGTGCATTGTGGAGGAGTTGGGACAAGAAACTCATTTGACTTGTGTTGAATTTTTTTCTCCTCAGGATACTGATGACTTAGGAGATGTTCCATTCTGATTGTAAATTTAATAAATGCAAACACTTTTTGGATCAGATCTGTGGCTTAGTGCTTAGGGTAGCTAATATAGATCTCACATGACCAACTACATGGTTTGAGTCCTAGATCAGGCCACTTTGGAAGCACATCATGTGCATGTTCATGCACATCCAGAATCTCAAAAGAAGGGAAAAATGGAGGAAATAGATTGCAGTGTGATTCTCCATCATGGAGAGTGCTCTCTCACTTTCCCTTTCTTTCTGTCTCTCTCTGGTGAGTGCATGCCCCCTCTGGCAAATTAAAAATAAAAAAGATATATCACATACACATACACACTGCCCAGGCTCCACCCCCAAAGTTCTTATTTGGTTGGTCTGTGGTAGATGTATTTTTTGTAAGCCATTGGTTGTTGTTGTTTAAGCCTCCTAATTCTAATGTGAATCAGGGTGAGAAAATAATGTGGTGGAAAGCACCTGGAGAGACCAGGACAACTGAGTCCTAGCATTCCAGAGTGCAGGTTTGCTGCTCCCGAGAAGTGGAACTGTAGAAAGACAAGACTGTTCTTCTGTAATGGGAGGGGTGGGCTGGGTAGAAAACTTCTGGGCATATCTGAATCCAAGAAGCATCCAGGAAATGATGGAGAAGCTCAGAATTCCTTCCCAAGCAGAGGCCCGTCCGTGAAGACTAAAATGGTCTTTCATGGGGTGGGGGTAGCACCCAGGCACCATACGTCATGTGGATCCATGCCAGCACTGGAAAACCATGGGGCTGGCAATACCTGAGGTCCCTTTGAGTTAGAAAGGCTAGGGCCCTGTCACCTTACATTAGTAGCACTTGCTTATATGGAGAGCCCAGAGACATCTCCCAAAGTCCCTGTCTTCAGAGAACTGAGAATATAATTGGCACAAATTAGGCACAGGGAAAATATCCAAGCACAAGGAATTAAGGGACTGGCAACTGGAAAATGATGTGGTAGGAAAAAGAGAAAACATTAAGGTCAGTTGATAAGAGAGCAGGAGACTAAGGAGTGATGTCCACACCATTTTTATTACTGTGAAAGATGGTTCCCATGGAGGTAGATGAATTCTTTGCTTTGACCAAGAGCTCTTCAGGGTCTATGTCATAATAAGAGTGGGATAAGTGGCTCCTGCTGGGATGGATATGCCAGTCTTGAGAGGATTGTATTTTTAACAGGCTTCTAATGGAGGTTGTGAATTTTTTTCCCTTGGGACCAAGAAATTAAACTTTTATAAAAGTAGGAAAAAGGAAAATGTGCAGGTGGCATAATGGTTACGTCACTGGACTCCCACATAGTGAACTGTGGTTCAAGTCCTGAACCCACTGATGTAAAACTCATGCTGGGCACATGTGTGTGTGTGCCCAAAATCCTGAGAAGAGATTGGAGGAGAAGGGGTTGTGGCATGGCCATCCCCCCTGGGGGGGGTATTTCTCATTTTCTGTCTCTCTCTGTCTCTCCAATAAGTGCACGTGCCCTACAGCAAAACTCTCTTAGAAAAAAAAAGGTAGGAAAAAGGATTGTTTGTTCTTCATACATCAAAGTGATACTGCTGATTCATATCAAAAACTTGGTTAAATATTTGCACTGATGTACTTTTCAGAAGACATGGGCTGGGTGTGTTTCCATCCTATGTTCTTTCTTCTTCTTATTTTTTTAAGAATTATTTTATTTAACTTAATTAATTAATTAATTAATTATATTTAATTTTTTAGAGGTTTTTGCTATAGGGCGAGTGAACTCACCAGACAGAGAGAGACAGAGAGACAGAAAACAAAAAAATCACCCCCCCAGGGGGGATGGCATGCCACAATCCCTTCTCCTCCATTCTCCTCTCGGCATCTTGGGCATGCACGCACACGCACCCGACGTGAGTTTTAAGTCACTGGGTCTGGGATGTGAACTGCGGTCGACTACGTGAGAGTCCAGTGACATAGCCGTTACACTAACTGCTGGTCCCTATTTATTTATTTATTTATTTATTTACTGGTTTTTAAAATTTGACCAGAGGAGTACAGAGTGTATGTGTGTGTGTGGGGGGGTGGGGGGTGGAAAAAGTGAGAAAGCAAGCCACCAAGTCTGGGACTTGAACTATGGTTGCCATGTGGGAATCCAGTGTCCCTAGCAACCTCACCACCTGCTGGCCCCCTGTGCTCTCTTTCCTGATCTTTCTTTGCAACCATTTTTGAGGCAACTGACAATGGAGGAGGAGTCTTTAACTCGGGGGAGAATTCTTCTCTACATGGGATGAATGCTCCATTTCTGGACTGCTTGGATTCTAGTCTCAGCATCACAAACTAAATTGTATGACTGAGGGTAAATTACTCCACCTCTAGGTGGATTTAGTGTCCGTATCTGGAAAAGAACAAGGGAGCTATTTTAGGTGATTCCTGAGGTCCTTCCTAGCTCAGACACTTTGTCACTGAGATATAAATGATCTCATTTTTTATATAGAACAAAATCTAGGAACTGTGCTTTGTGACGGGATTAGCCATGAGGGCAATGTGTGACAGCAAGGGCACTAGTAAATTTCCCACCCTCTCTTAATTTCTAATAGGTCAAGAGTCTATATATAGGAAGGGCTTCAAAAATTCATAGAAGAAATGGAATTAAAATACTAGCTTATTTTGGTACAAAAATTTTGAAATCTGTGCAGTCTTTTCATAATACGTATTTTATATGAACTGTTTGAAGATCCCCTTGTATGTGCAAGTTGAGCCCAGTCAAGGGAGTGAGATAAATTTGGAATATGCTACCACTCTTGTGAAATTGGGCATACCCGGAGGCAATCTCCCAAAGAGGTGACATTTGAGGTTACTCTCAATGACACCATAGGTCTGTCCATGGATGAGGTATGAGTATCAGGATGTGTCTTCGATACTGTATGTGTCTGTCGCTGCAATTTGTCCATCCACATGGGCTCTCTGCTTCACAACAGCATCTCCCCAAGCACCAGCCTGTCTGCACTTTGAAGGTTCCTATTCTCTTGGCTAAGCAAAAGCCCTATCAAAACCCTATCAAAAGGTGATTGTGAAGGGTGTGCATTTGTGGGCATGTGTGTGTGAAATGGGTTACTGAAATCCACTGAAGCCAGGAGCTATTCATCAAAAACTGGAAATGTTGACATTCTTTTCAACAATCTCTTTTTATGCCTCCAGCCATCTAAACAGTCAAGCCACTGATTCATTCTAAGGACAGAAAAGACACAGGGGTCCAATTTTTGGCTCAATTTTCAAGCAATGGATTCTAGTGATGGTATAGTGTTGGGCATGGGAGGGGCAGAGAAAGATTCATGCACACTCATGGGCATGCTCATTTATACTTGTGTATATTTGCACTGACCATGTGGATTTACACAATTCTATTTCAAAACCCATCTAGGACTTGCCACCTCCTAGAACCTAGTCCCTAGCCTAGCCATACTCCGAGTTTGTACGCATCCTTTCTGTACTGTACCATCTTGATAGCGTGTGTGACTTTGAATTTGTCTTAGTCTGTTCCACATATGTACGAAATAAATCTCATCCCACAGGCTCAGGAATTGTCCACTGGTCTCAGTTCTATACACCACTTGTTGTACTCTCTCCTTTCTTCCCATGGCTGGCAGCCCATATTTGGGCCATGATAGATATCTCATCAGCTCTTGCCAGAATGATTTTTTTTTTTGGGGGTGGTGGTGGTGAGATTTTTGCTATAAGGTGCATGTGCTCACCAGAAAGACAGAGATAGAGAGATAGAAAGCAAGAAATCACTCCCCAGGGCAGATGGCCACACCGCAACCCCTTCTCCTCCATTCTCCTCTCAGGATCTTGGGCATGCATGCACACATGCCTGGTGTGAGTTTAAGCCATCGGGTCTGGGACTCGAACTGCGGTCGGTACCATGGGAGTTCAGTGACATAGCCATTACGCTAACTGCTGGTCCCTAGAATGATTTTTTTTTTTTTTTTAAGAAAGAAAGGTGAGTTCTTCATTTGAACCACTCTAAGAACTGCATATCAGGATCTGCGGCCATTGAGGGCATTCATTATCACCAAAAAACCCTTTGAGTTCGGAACTTGAAGACATAAAAGACACTGGCCTTGGCATTGCAAGAAGCTGAGCCAGCAGTCCTGGGGAGAGAACACAACCCATACCCAGGAGAATCCAATTAAACCCAGTATGCAGCTTCAGGTTTGGTGCTTCAGACATAAAGATGAATACAATTCATCACTTGAGAAGTCTGCAGTCTGAAGACTCTCAAGACTTTTAAACAACTAACTAGAAACAGAAGGGTGAGTGTCTTATACGCAAGGTTATATAGAAAGTTTTATGAATGCAGAGAGAAGGGGACAAGTCATTCTTTGGACTTTGGAGATAAATAGGAGTTTGGTAGGTGAAAAACAGCAGGAGGGAATTTTAGGCAGCAGAATTAAAAGTAAAAAAGATACACAAAAATATCACATGATGCTTGAGAAGTGGGGAGCAGCTTAATGTGGTTGAAGCTGAGGATACATGACTGGTAGAATGTGGAGGGTGAGAAATGAAATTATTTAAAATAATAATTAACGTTTATTGAGTGCTTACTAAGTGGTAGGCAGCATGCTAAGTTCTTTTCATGTTATTCATTTAATCTTAGTAACATTCATGTGATATAGGTACTATTTGATTCATTTTAATGTTGGGAAAATTGAGGTACATAAATAAGTGCGTAGGAAAGACACTCTCACAAGGTCACATGATCAGTATCTAGAGCAGCTGGGCATGCTCCTCGGCAGTCTGACAGTAGACCTTGTGCCCTTCACTAGGCTTTTCTCTGTGAATATTGTAGATGCATTCACCAATGTAGCTAGGTGGATATGGCTTTGGGGAGAAGGCATGAGAAAGAGGTGAATGCAGAAGAGTTGAGGGTGGAGTAAGCAGGTGGGAGGACATTTTAGGGAAGGGGAAAGGCCATGGTCAAAGTCACAGGTGTGGAAATGAGACTGTTTAGTGGGCCATTAGTCTGGTCCCAGTCTGGTCAGTCTGGTCAGTGGTCCAATTTATTTGGCACAGTCCAAATGAACGACTCATTGGAAGTCCCAGAAGCGTATCTCCTCTTTAGAAAGGTTCAGGGAACCCAAGTCCACTCAGTCCTCTCTGGTCTCTTCCTCCTTCTCATTGGTCTGGGAAGATGTAGCAGGGTGTCGGAAGGAAGGTGGGTGCCCATAGGCAACCCGCAGGCTGATCTTCCCCTCTGTTACATGTGTTTGTAAAATGTCTTCTCCCAAGTGCTCCTGAGTGAGGACTGATGCTATTTGGCAGTGAGATTTAATGAATCCAGCGGTGTCTTGCCCCCTATTATAAGTCCCTGAAGGTGTTCAGCCAGCTGGGCAGTGGAAGGTGCCAGCTGCACACATTTAAATAAGGGAGACATCAGGGAAGGGTAGCAGAGGCCAAAGGGAGAGTGCTCCTCCAGTGAAATTGAATTTTGTTAGAGTTAAATTGAGATGCTGAGTTGTCTTTTTCACAAACATATTCATGGGCTTGGTTGTCACTTTCATTTAGTGAACCTGCCATCTGAAGCTGTAGCAGGCTGGCTAAGCTGCGGTCTCTCTGCCTGAGGATGCGAAGCCTCACCCTTGAGTTGCTGGGAGTCAGGAGAGGGTAGGGAAGAAGCTGAAGGAAAGAAACCAGAAGAAGGGTCTTGCTTGCAACCTGCTGCTTCCTCTGCCAGCTTTTTCCCCCTGAGGTTGGGAATTGCAAAATAAAGATTATGACATGTGGTGGTTTGAATATGTCCTCTCTAAATTTATATGTTAAAATTTGGTGAGCCCTTGTAGCAGTGGGGATAGTAGATACTTAATCCATTTATGCTGTCAAAGGATGGGATCTTTGGAAAGTGAGGTCCCTAGGGTTGAGTCCTAGTGGCTTTATAAGGAAAGATGGAGACAGAGAGCGATGTGCTATGTTCTGCTCAAGTTCTTGACCACATTGTGATGCCCTGTGCCCCTCGGGACTCTCCAACGGTAAGAAGACTCTCACCAGATATTTGCACCATGCTCTTGTACTTCTTGGCCTCTACTTCTGTGAGCTAAATAAACTTCTGCTCCCTTAAATTACTCAGATTCAGGTATTTCATTATTAGCAACAGAACAGACTAGACTATAACGTAACAGAATAAATTCTAGGGCCAGCAGGTGATGTGGTGGTTAAGGTGGCTGGATCTCACTTGGCCAATTATACAGTTCAGGTCCTGGATCTGATGGTTTGAAAATTACGGCAGGCATGTGCACGTGCATGCCCAAAATCCTGAGAGGAGAATGGAGCAAAACCTATTGCGGCATGGTCATTCCTTCTCACTTTCTCTTGCTCTGTCTTTCTCTTCAGTGAGCTCATATGCCCTAGAGCAAATTTAAAAAAAAATCTAGTCCCACAGGTAAAGGACATAATCCCAGTCTGATCTAATCAATAGTCATCTGACCATAGGTGACTTTTTTAAATGCTCCATGCTTCAGTTTCCTCACCTTTAAGATGGGCTTTCAATACTGTAGATCCTCAGACTTAAGGTGAACATGAACTCAAATAAAAAACACGAAGTGCTTAACTCAATTCCCAACCAATAGCATGTTTTAACACAAGTAATATTTGAAAATCATGTATAGTCATGATTCTATGCATGGGCAACTGAGAAGGCACATGCGTTGCATGATGCCTGCATACCACCATTTCTGAAATCCTACCATTTGGAATATGTTCCTCACCCTTAGGCATCACCTCTTTTTAAAGTCACATTCTGTGTGAGAGGAAACCATAAGCCAATGACACTAAGAAAGTGAGGGGATCCTAGGTGAGTCTATCAGGGCACAGACACAAATTAGGAAGTGGGGGTAGTCAGTGTAGATAGCAGGTGAGATACACTTCATAATTTTGTGAAAACAAGGCCCTGAGAAGTAGGTAGGGATGTCATGTTAGGAAAGATAAGAACGAGGGCTATTGGGGTTCCCCTTCAATGCTGTAAGATTTTTCTGGAGCAGATGGCTTTTTTGAACTGTGTTTTGAGGAAGGGTCTTCAGAGAAAAAACCCACATGATGATCAGTTTGTTTTGGAGGTGCTCTGGGCATGGGGGTTGAGGAATCGGGCAGGAGTGCTTTCTAAGTGTCCTTGTTAGGAGTCAGTGCATCTTCCTGTTTTCAGGGTGGCTATTAATGGAGTCAGCATACAGGGATGGCTTGAACAATGTCAATGTGGAAAAGGGAACTTGCAGAATTGAAGTCCTGGAACCTGGCTCCAGAGTCCTGGTCAAGGAAGCCCAGGGCCTGGGTTCTCTAGACCTGCACTTTGTGACTTTGGACAAGTCATCTCTGCTCACTGGGCCTTTTGGGGCCTTTTCTCTCAGGACTTTGTTCTTGTATAATGAGAATGTGGGGCTGTATGCTGGTGTAGGCGGGCAGCTGTGGGAACTGTTTTGCCTCTAGACAGGACAGGCATCATCTGTCTCTTTGAACCTCAAGCTGCAGCTCTCCTACTGCCTTACTCCTCACTGTTCACCAGGAACCTACCCTCAGAAGGTCCTCGAGTTTGGGACATGGAACTAGATTGTCTGAAAGATCTCCAACACCACTTTGCACTCTGCTCTGCCGATATCCTAGCTCCTTACTAGGACCACCCTCAGCTATTAACTCAGAGGTCCTTAACCTGAGGTCCTTTGAACCACTACAGCTCATGAGACAAAATTTAGGTAGTTCATGAACTTGGGTGGAGTAAAAGAAAATCCTTTATTTTTAATAACTTCAGTTGAAACTAGTATCTACTCCAATTATGAATCTAGATTACAAATCCCAATAGTAGTAGCCGTCCCTGCCACTCCGTCACCAACAGAATCATAGGTATTTTCATATTATGGTGTTTATGCTGCTGTGTAGTTTCTCCCTCACAGACCTGGGCCAGGCTGGTGGCACACTTTAACCAATAGAATGAGGCTGAAATGACATCATTCCAGTCTCCCATCTAAGCTTTAAAAAGCTTGGTAGCTCCTACTTTTTGCTTTTAGAAGCATCTAGCCACACTATTGGAGAGGCCTCATGGACAGGCTAGGTGAACACTAGGCCCTGGGACAACATGAAGATAAAGACACAATGTCTCACCTCCCAGCACCCCAGCTGAGCTCAGCCTCCCAACTTCCCTCTGAAGCATTCCAGCCCACTCTAACCTCCAGATGAGAGCAGTCTCAGCTGCAATCACATGCGACAGAAGAACCACCCAGGTGAGCTCAGTCCATCTAGAGAAATGGGATTTGGGAGGGAATTGAGAGGGAAAAAGCCAAGTAAAATATAGAAGAAATACAAAATGGAAATCATCTGTTGCAGATACATGTATAGTAATATCTTTTTTTTTTTTTTTTGGAGAGGTTTTTGCTATAGGGTACGTGCACTCGCCGGACAGACAGAGAAAGACAGAGAGACAGAAAGCAAGAAATCACCCCCCCAGGGGGGATGGCCACGCCGCAATCCCTTCTCCTCCATTCTCCTCTTGGGATCTTGGGCATGCACGCACATGCGCCCGGCATGAGTTTAAGCCACTGGGTCCAGGACTCGAACTGTGGTTGACTACGTGGGAGTCCAGCGACATAGCCATTATGCTAACTGCTGGTCCCAATAGTAATATCTTTGATTGAGCCAATATACAGGGTATTCTGGATGGGAAAATTCATTTTGCATGCTGCAATGATAAATAGCAAATGAATGTGAATAAGTATGATTATTAAAAATTGATTTGATTTGGAGCCAGCCAGTGGGCTGGTGGTTAAGGTGGCTAGATCGTGCATGGGGAATTGCACAGTTCGAGTACCAACCCAGTGTCTTGGAAAACCTGTTTTTTGTGTGTGTGTGTGTGTGTGTGTGTGTGTGCACGTGTGTGTCCCAAATCACAAGAACAGAATGGATAAGGAATTAGGGAGTGGCTGTCCCCCTGGGGATGATTTCCCACTTTCCTTCTTTCTTGATCTGGCAAGCACATGTGTTCTGTAGCAATTTACTTAAAAAAATGGATTTTGTTTAAAGTCACTGAGTTTTGGAGTGGCTTGTTAGGCAGCAGTAGACAGTTAAAGTAGAGGTTTGTTTGTTTTTGTGTTTTATTTTATTTTGCTTTTTGTTTGTTATACCCTATAACAAACAAACTTGCTGGAGAGAGAGAGAGAGAGGGAGAAAGGAAAGTGAGAAGTCACCCCCAGGGGGGATAGCCATGTCAAAATCCCTTCTCCTCTTATTATTTTGGGCATACATACACATATTTCCAGTATGTTTTCCAAGCTGCCAGGACCAGGACTTAAACCATGAAATTGATTATGTGCCAACTGTCTCAACCTCAGTCTTCTTTTTATTTTATTTTATTATTCTTTTACTTATTTTTAAATTTTTATATTACATTTAATCACATGTAACATTTCATTTTCCAGCACGATTACCATGCTTATCAGTCAAGACAAAGACATGACTATCCACATCAAACAATAAATATGGAAGAACTATGCATAGATTTCAATTTTTTATATCAAAGCAAACATAAACTTTAATTCCATTTTTCTACAAACTTTTTTTTTCGAGAAGTTTTCACTATAGGGCACATGAGCTTGCCAGACAGAGAGAGACAGAGAGAGACAGAGAGATAGAAAGCAAGAAATCACCCCCAGGGGGGATGGTCATGCCGCAATCCCTTCTCCTCCATTCTCCTCTCGGGATCTTGGGCATGCATGCACACGCTCCTGGCGTGAGTTTTAAGCCACCGGGTCCGGGACGTGAACCACGGTCGACTACATGGAAGTCCAGCGACATAGCCATTACGTTAACTGCTGGTCCCATTTTTCTACAAACTTTTTGAAGTCTCTTTGCATATTACTAAATGGATGTACAAAGTATCTATCGTATGTGAGTACTTACTTTCCCAGGTTTTTGATATTCTTCCTGTGCCAGCAGGTGTGCCTACCTCTCAGGACTTCCACAATAAGGACATGGTAATGAGGGTAATGAGGGTCACTGTTTCCATGGCAATGTGGACTGCTGGTTGGCAGATACTCCTTGGGTTTGCTGTCATGCTGCTCAATAGGAGAGATGCAGGAACTCCCGAGATGTGGGCTCTATCTTCAGGAATTTAATTGGAGAAACAATATTTATAGCCATGTGAGGAATGTGCTAAATAGGATGTCCAGAGAGAAAGTGTGATTGAAGCTCAGTGAGAGGGCTTCACTGACCTTCCCTGGAAAGGTCTGAGAGGAGCTAAGACCTGAGCATGACATTGAAACAATGTCATGGAAAGCTGGCAGCGTGTCTCTAGTGGGAGAAGTGCTATGAGCTGGTTCAGAGTTCAACGAACCCTGTTGACATTGAAGATCTGTGTTCGCTAGTGGAGAGTTTGTGTGGGGCCAGACTTGTAGGTGTCAGGATTTTGAGCTTTGTTGATTGAGAGAACAATGAAAGTTTTGAATAGTTCAAATTTAATTTAAAAAATTCAGTAGGTGCCTTATTTCTTTGTTTTCTTTTTTATTAAGTGTGTTTATGTATTTAGTGAAAGCAGGTGAGAGAAAGAGAGAGAGAGAGGGTTTTGTCACACTGCGATCCCTTTTCCTAGCAGTGCAGCTTGCTGGGATCTTGGACACGCTCACCCAACCTGTTTCACGTCGACTTGAGATCTGAACCCACAGTAGACCGTGTGACTCCCAGCACTGCAGAGCAGCCCCCTCCTGCCTGCACCATAGCGGCTGAGCCTGCTCCCCATTTCTAGTCATGTGATCCAGATGATTCTGTTAGACTGTTTCTCGTCTCTGGCTATTCAAAACAATCATGTTTAACCACCAAGTCACTCCCAGGATCCAGTTTTCTTCTGGAATCCTAGAATGTCCTTGTGGCCAAGAAAGTGGTCATGAATGCAAAGGTATGGTTCGAGGGTGGAGGAATCTGCTGCTACCTTCCCAAAGCAGTGCTTTACCACCATCAGGGGAAGTTTGGTGAGTTTATTGGTATCTTGGTACCTTGCTCTGTTTTGTGTTTGATTGTTTGTTTGTTTGATTTTAATGCCAGAGGGCATGTGTGTGTATGCATGAGAGAGAGAGAGAGAGGAGAGAGAGAAAGAGGAAGAAAAAGAGAGAAGCCACTTCCTAATAGGGCCTGGTCATGCCATAATCCTTTTTCTTTCAATTATCCTTCTCATTAGGATCCTGGGCACCCACATACACACCACCATGCTTTGCAAACTGGGATTGGGACTCTAACCCTGGGAGGGCATGTGGCATCTGACTTCCTCTGCAGGGTGCTTGACTGCTGTGCATTTGATGAAACAGCACATCAAGGTATATTTTCTCCAATAACTCTATGCTGAGACTTACATTGAAAGCTAGGGGCAAAGTGGATGTGAGAGCTTCCATGGTGAAGAGTCAAAAAGAAGCAGGGTATACCCACATAAAAAGATGATTTGGGTACCATTTTGCATCTCAAGCATTAGCTTGCTCTGGCTGTGTATTTCAGTAAGTGACAATAATTGCAAAATTTGCACAATGTTAGTTTTTTTGTTTTAAAGAAATCATATCTTGTCACTTTTCTGTCCTTTGCTAAATTTCTGTATTCAAGCACTTTTTCTTTCATTCATCCTGTGTTGAATAAACCTCTGTATAAAATTTATTGAGTTGATAATAGAGCTAGCTCTTGCTCTTCCCATCAAGAATATGAAATATGGGGACCAGCAGTTGGCGTAATGGCTGTGTCACTGAACTCCCATGTAGTCGACCGTTGTGCAAGTCCCTGAGCCAGTGGCTTAAACTCACGCTGAGTGCATGTGTGCACGTGCCCAAGATCCTGAGAGGAGAATGGAGAAGAAGGGATTGCGGCGTGGCCATCCCTCCTGGGGGGTGATTTTTCGCTTTCTGTCTCTCTGTCTCTCTCTGTCCTTCTGGCAAGCACATGTGCCCTATAGCAAAAACCTCCCCCCCCTAAAAATAAAATAAAATAAAAATAGAGTATGAAATCTGGAGTTAGAGGGAGAAGAGTAGGTGGGATAGTTCTAGGCTTTTCAGGAAAATGCCTGAGATTCTATTTCTCATGGCCTCAAGGACTAGTCTGAGTGGGATTCACCCTTTTAAATTGATGCTTGTCTATAATTTAGAGAACCTTGAGGGAGGTTCTTTCTTGCAGTCTGAAGTTATCCATGAGGTCTGACATCAGCAAGAGTCAAATTTTATCTCGAAGAACAAGCTACTCAACCAGAGGAGATAACAGCTGTGAGAAAGATTTCCCCCAATGCTGGTCCTGTTGACTAATGTTTCAAAGGAGAACAATTTCAACGTGAAGCTGCACCTTCCCTCAAGCTGCCAATGCTATGAAATGGCTGTAAGCTGCAAAACCTCTTTCAATATGGCACGTATTAAACCTTTCAGAGGTAGTGCTTTGATTTTTAATTTTACGCTCTTGGCAGGCAATCAGGGTCTTTAATAGTATGGAGGCCAGAGGGAGAATGTTTCAAAACAGTGAGGATCTTATCATAGTGTGCAATTAATGAATAATTATTAAAACCCAGAAATAGCTGGAAGAGAAGGCAAGAGGTGGCAAAGCAATTCTCTGGTTTCAGGCCTATAATGAAACCTCCAGAGAGGGGAAATATGATATATAGTTCCATGCAATTAAATCTCCCATTTTTTCCCTGTACCGGAAGATCAGCAATTTAAGGGGCAAATTAAAAGAAAGAAAGAAAAAGAAAAAATAAATGCCCATCACTTAAGAAGAAAAAGAAAAGGTAAAAATCATTTAAAGACAATGATGCACTTGTTAAGTGTAATTACACTGAAAATAATAACATCAGTAAAATACTTGCTCTTTGAAATCAGTTTTTAAGAAAGCAGTCAGCAGAGTTAAGGCATGTTGAAGGCACCAGTTAGAATAGGTAAATTGTTGAACAAATCAGTCCATGAACTGTACAATTCCCATCTGTCATCAAGAAAGCCCCCTGCACATATCTTTTGAATACATGTCCCTTGGCTTCCTGTCATTTCCAGGCCCAATTTAGTCAGCTCCTTGCTGTCAGGATCTCTTCTCTGTAGGTCTCAGTCCTACTGTTTCCTTTTTGACTCAGCTCTAGAAAAGCCTGTCATCTGTCAAATGGCTGTTTACAGTTCAAACGCTGCCTGCTGAGCGGCCCTGTTGCAGGCTGGCAAGCCCACATGCTGGCTGCTGCTAAGCGGGTACAGACACCACTGCTCCTTCGAATCCTGCAACACAGAGAAATGGCCCAGCATGCACCCAACATGCTGGCAGAATGACCACAGACACTGCATTTATTCATTTCTCAGCTATTTCGGCTGCCTTGGAGCTCCCACTGGGCACCAAGTGCATTTGGGGTCAGCTCACCTTCAAGCCGTCATTAGCTCCCTCCACTGCGAGGCTCGGGCGGTGCAGGCACAGCACTGCAGAATCAATGAGCACTTGAGATGGCATTTTCCTGGCATGAGGTAGCTCGTTATCGAGGTCTTGGTGCAGAGCTGGGTGTTGGTGATTGATCTCTCGGTGGGATTACAGGAGACGTCCCAGCATCATGGAGACAAATGGGCTTTCAAAATAAATAAATAATAGATGGATCAACAAGTAAATAAATAGAGGTGGGGGTAGAAATGTTGAGAGAGCAGTGAGGGGGATGTTTTCCGGTGTGTTACGCTGTACAATTACACCTGAGATGTTTTACATGAAATCTAGCTGCAAGATGGCACATGACAGTAGACAATGGATTCGAGGTCCATAGGCCATGGGACTCAGGGAGCTCAGATGTTCTGTTAATCTGCTGGATGAGAGGATGTGGAAGGACCAAGGCAAGTTCATTTTCCTCCATTTGTCAGCTGTGCTCCCGTGACACTTGTCAGGCCAGGTGTTTTTCCTGGTCAGGTTATTAGTGATGACTGTTTATTCAGCACTTACTATTTGACTGACATTGTACTATATGCTTTATTTAGGTTAGCTCAGGTAATATTGGTTCATCAGGAAAGTCTTGATGCATTTTTGCATAGAAAAACATAAAAAGAATACATTATGCTTTTTCCAATGAGCCAATACTTTGAAAAGGGTGGTATGAGCCCAGATAAGAGACAGGTTAAGACTTATGCATAAAATCATACAGTTAGGAACCAAAGGGTGCATCTGTGTTGGAACCCATGTCTAGTTTAATACCTAATTCAGTGTGCTTAATCACTGTTTTAGATTTTTTTTTTTTCAGGCCAGGATGCAGCTGGCCCCTGCAACCTCCCTCCTGTGGAGGGAGCTCCTGATACATTGAGTGCTGGGCAGCTCTGGGCTTTTCCTAGTAGGGTTAGTTTTCCCTCCTCATCCCGCGTCACATTGACTGTAGCTACCTTCTAACTGGGGCCCTGTCATATTCTCTGCAAATGCACTCTCGAGCTGCTGCCATGGGCACACTCAAAACAACTAGCCAGACTGACTCCCAGGTTTGTGCACACGGTACACATGATACTGATGTACCAGTCACATGTCGCCTTCATCTAGTGGCCTGGTGAATGAATGAGGATACCTCATCTGCTTGGTCACACACCCTTTCTCAGGTCCACCCAGGGTGCTCCCAGTGGTGCTCTTTTCTGTTGTTCAGTACTAACTGGTCCAGAATAAACTGAGCTTCAGTATCAGAGCTGTCAAATCACCCAAATTTCCTCCATATCGTCATTCTGTAGGGACGTACTGCTGTAACAACTCCAAAATGTATCATTTATGATGGTTTGGTAGAGCAGTGTTTCTCTCGTATGTAAAATCCAAAGTGGGGGGTTCTGATTGGCAGGCAGACTCCCCACATGATGATGATGATTCAGAAATCTAGAATCTTTTCACCCTAGAGTTCTGCCATAGTCAGCACATAGCTTCCAAGATCATCAGGTTTATCTGAATCAGGAAGTAAAAAGAGAAAAGAAAGGGGGTAATAAGTGTGGTCCAAAGGTAGAACCAAATGGCATGCATTCACGTTGGTCTTCATTCTATTGGATAGATCACATGGCTGCATCTGATCTCCGGGAGGCTGAAAAATGTAGACTCCCTGCGGGCCAGTTAGCTGAGGTAGTGATACATTATTTACCTTACCACAGGACAGTCTGTAGGATTTTGAAGCACCCTACTTTCTAGTGTGCTGAGTCAGGGAAATACTTTTCCTTAAGTCTCAATAAGAAATCACAATGCAAGAAATCTGGCACTTCCAGCATGACTGCCACCAGTCACATTGTATGACATTTCTTTTCTTGAGGCTTTAAGGGCTAAAGAAAAACTGGGTTCAAGATATATTAGGCCTCTTTTACTGGGCTGCTGAAGAATCCCAGCTATGTCAGGTGGTGAAGATGAATGACCAAGCTGGCATGTTGAAAGTAACTCAAGTAAAGCATTCTCTGCCATCGCTGTCCTCTAGAAATCCTCTAACATTTGATTCAATTTTAATTTCAAGTGACAAAGCAAGCAAGTGCAAGGTATGTGAGAAATCAGTAAACCTTACAATACTGGGGAGAGATGAAACCATTTGCATATCTCAGCTTGGCTCAATTAAGTGACCTTAGGACCAATTTTCTTCTAGGAAACTGTTTTGAAGACTGCTTGAAAACCCATTGTGACTGATTGCAAAACAGGTGCTTCCTCTAAGACATGACTCAAAGTACCCCTCCTCTAAGAAACTTTACCTGATAATGTCACTCTGTTCTGAGACTATCCAGCTTCCTGTCCCCTTAGCATCTAGTGTCCAAATTATGTAATACGAATGATTGAAATTGGCCTGCACTTGTCCTAAAGTAATTTTTTTCCATGGTCATCTGCATGTAGTAAGAATCTTAGAGTCCCTTCCTCATGGGCAATTATTGTAGAAATAACTGAATGCCCTTCTGCCAAAATTGAGCTTCTCATCTACATGCAAACTTCTATCGCAAAGCTGTAAACCTAGCGGCAAGCCCACGTGTAAGTTCAGTATGTGTTTTCCTCTACCCAGAAGCTTGTCCTGTTCATGGCTGATCTCATGTCTCTTTCTGTCCATCCAGTCTTGCAGTGCCCTGAACTGACTCCTAAATCACTATATTAAGCCCTAGGAGCTCAGAGCAGATAATTTTTTGCTTCAAGAAGCAAGACTCAAACATTTAATCCTTTTTACCTTCCTCAGCATTCCTTCCTTCCTAGAATAAAATTAAATTCTGTTCTCCATTCAGAAACTTGCCCTAGACCCATGCATCTCTTCCCTCCCTCATTTCTGTTCCTTTGGCCTGCCCTCACTGCTCCTCCCTGCCACCCCAGGCTTGATTGATTTGTTCTTTTGTAACATGAGAGGTGCATTTAAAATTTTTCTGACCCTGTGGTTTTAATCAGATTCTGTTTTAATCAGTTCTTGCAAAGAAGTCTTTGCTTACTCAAAGGCATAAAAATACTCTTCCATACATCCCTCTAAAAGCTATCTTTCACACTTATATCTGCATAACTTCCAGAACTGAGTTTCTTGTATGGTGTCAGGTTAGGCACAAATTTATTTCTGTCATTTGAAGATCTAATTGATCAAGCATGATATATTGAAAGTTAATTATTTATCAATTGCTCTGAAGTGTTTCTTTGTCATAAATCAGGTGACTTTATGGGTATAGGTACATTTTTGACACTTCTGCTTCATCGATCAGCTTATACATTCGTGTCCTAATAATCCACAATCTTAATTATTATGACTGTATAACAGGTCTTGATATCCAGTAGTGTAAGTCCTTTCTCTTTTTTCCTTCAACTTCAAGATTACTTCGACTTTTCTTGGCCACTTCATTTGTATATTTTAGAAACAGCTTCTAAGTGTCTATAATATCGGCTGAAATTTCCATTGACCTATAATACATTTGGAGAGAATTTAAATATCAGTAATAATGAGTTTTCTAACTATGAACATGGTATATCCCTTTTAATTTGGGCTTAAAATTTTTCTTTCATTAATGTTTTATAATTTTTAGTGTAGCAGTCATGTTGATGTTTTAAAAATTCAGGGAACCAGCAGTTAGCATAATGGCTATGTCGCTGGAGTCCCACGTAGTTGACTGCGGTTCGCGTCCCAGACCCGGTGGCTTAAAACTCACGCCTGGTGCGTGTGCGTGCGTGCCCAAGATCCCGAGAGGAGAATGGAGGAGAAGGGATTGCGGCGTGACCATCCCCCCTGGGGGGTGATTTCTTGCTTTCTGTCTCTATGTCTCTCTCTGTCTGTCTGGCGAGTGCACGTGCCCTATAGCGAAAAACCTCTCCAAAAAATAAAATTCATTTCTAGATTTATATTATAGATATATAATATACATACATTATTATAGATGATATATATTATGTATGTATGTATGTGTGTGTATGTGTATATATATATATATATATATATATATATATATATATACTCTAACTTGGTCTCCAGGGACTATGTACTGGCTATGTACTCCAGTTTCATCTCACTCCAAACAGGCACTTGTGCAAGGATAACAAACATGTTTGTAAAACTTCCTATTACACAACATTTTTTTATATGCTACTATGTCTTCCCAGAAAACTCTCCTTTCATTTTATTTAGACAAAACTCGTGCATCTTTCAGGTCTCTGCTTATACTCTTTCTTCAGGAAGATTTCCTTGACCCCTCTAAATCTGGATGTAGGGAGTGAGAATTGTCCAAGGTGGGAATTAAACTGAAATTGCATGTTCGCAAGTAGTCTTCCCTAGTTAACTGTAAGCCCTTCAGGGGTAGAGACTCTGCCTTGTTTATTGTTGTATCACCATCACTTAGCATAGTACGGGGTGTATAATAAGCACTCAAGAAATATTAATCAGTCCTCCTCATCATCTTTGTCCATTATTTGTCTTCATCCTCCTGCTTCTAATCTGAGCAATATCAACATCAGGGGCTACTGAAATTGTTTAATGAATTGTCTTTTCCACTAGACCATAATGTCCTCAAGGGCAAACGTCTTCTCTTTCGTGCTTGTATTCCCAGTGGTTGACTCAGTGTCTGTCTCATACTAGACACCAAAGGTATGAGGGAGTGAACATGTGGATGAATAAATGAATGAATTAGTGGATAAATGATCCTTGCTATAATAAACTGGGGTCTGTACAGAATGGCTTGGGTAGCAACTTTAAGCACACATATACGGAATTATAAACCTAAAGTCAAAATTAACACCCAACATGAGTTTAAGCCACCAGGTCCGGGACTCGAACTGTGGTCAACTACATGGGAGTCCAGCAACATAGCCATTATGACAATTGCTGGTCCCTGTCATCTTTCCTTTTAACCCCTTTTTACTTTCTTTCCCTTCCAGAACTAAACTTTGCTTTCCATCTGAGGAAATCTCCCTGGACCAGTGTATTTCTTCCCTTCCTGGTTTTGCTCATTTGCAGGCCCACCCCCACCTCTTGCTTGCTTTGTTGCTTCAAAAGTTGAAAGTACATGTTTAAGTTTTCAGACCCCATGGATTTAATGAGATTTAGAGAGGTCCAAAAGGAGCTTAAGACCTATTTTTCATGGTCTGTTATCAGGAACTGTGATAACTCAGCCATGAGCTCACAATGCAAAGACCTACATTGCACACACCTGAAAATAGAATGAAGCTCTGCAGGGTACTTCTCCAGAATTCCTCTTCTCCAATAGACAAGTCACTCCTTCCTTCTTTCAGCCTCACCTGGATGCCTGGCCCTGCTTTGGTGTTAGGTTCAATGTGCATGCGTTTCTCTCATAGGCATCATTGCACATTACCTTCCCATCTAAAAACTCAGTTCCATCCCACTGAGATGGGCCAGGGAGCAAAGCAGCTCCCAACAGAGGCTGTGCTTTATTGGAGAGTAGGCCTGGGGTGTGTTAATGCCAGCTGACTTGAGAATCACAGAGAAAGCAGTAGGACCAATTAACAGGTGAGATCAGGGCCTCTTAAATGCCAGCTATTGCTTCAGACCTGGCAAGTCACTAATTGTAGCTGCATTCACTGCCCTCTCCTCCCACCCTTAAATAAATACATCTCTCCAGCCAAAGGGGCCAGTTACTTGATTCCCCTTGAAGCAGTAGAAATCCCATTTCTTAGAGATTTGCTTTTTTTTTTTTTTTTGCTATAGGAGCATATGCACTCACCAGACAGATACAGACAGACACAGAGAAACATAGAGAGAGGGAAAGTGAGAAATCACTTCCTGGAGCGATGACCATACCACACTCCCTTCGCCTCCATTCTCCTCTTGAGATTTTGGGCATGCACATACACATACCCAGCATGTTTATCAAGTGATCAGGTCTGGGACTTGAACTGTACAGTTGACCTTGCAGGATCCAGCCGCCTTAACCTCCATACCGCTTGCTGGCCCTAGAGTCACCTCTAAGCCACTGTTTTGAGCTGAGCCTAGATTAGGTTAGGTAAGCTAGGTACCTAGTGCAACTTTTGAGTTTGCCGTCACTCACAGGGGGTGACACTTCATGTTCATGATGCTGGTAACAGTGTCTCCTGAAATTTTGTGCACTGCACACCTGGCCCATCTCACCCTGATCTAGCCTTGTTTTGACCCGAATCTTTTAAACAGGTGATTCTTCAACCCAGATTAAGGAGTCATGGTGAGTAAGTCCCTCCCTTCTGCAAATGTTTCTTAGTGTCTTAGTAAACCCTGCAATGTTTTATCATCCCATAGGCCCATATTAGAGCTACTATTCCTTGAAAGTAGGCCTCTGAACTAGGACCATGCTTGATTATTATTGGTTCTTATCCTAATAACCCTGTGAGATTGGTGGTCATTCCAGTTTTGCAGATGAGGAAACTGGGGCTAGGAATGATTGTCCTTTACCCGACCAGAAAGAGGCAGAGCCAGGATTTGACCCAGGTCTGCCTGCCTCTTCAGCCCTCTATGCTCATCAAACTGCCCTTACATCTGGCAAGGCATCTGTCACCATACATGGGAAAGCCATTGAGCTTTTCGGTGACAGGGATCTGAGTATGGAGAAAGACAAGGAGCCAGAGGTGTTCTGAGCATGTAGTGCCCAGGAAAGGAGTAAAAAGGGGCAGATTTTGGAGATTATATGAAGGGAAAGTTATATAAGTCCCATTCTCTGATTTGACTTGTTCACAGTTGGGTTTTAAGGTTGGCCCTGGTCCTAAGGGAGGGCCTGGGAAGATGGTCCTGAGCTGAGCTGAGCCCTGTAGCATCCTTTGGAAGGGAGAAAACTTCTCTCTGCCCAGCCCTCCTGTCTGCACTCCCCTCTCCCATGGCATCAGCCCCACCTTCTGCACTGGGGCTGTTTGTAGATTGGGCTGACTCTCCCCAGCTAGCTGTAGCCAGTGTCTGGACCAGAGCACAGACAGCTCTTTTTGCCTCGTTTAGGGAAATGCTCACATTCTCTGAGTGCCTTGCTCCATTTCTCTCTCCACACATCTTTTTTTTTCTCCCCTTTCTCACCAGCAAAATCCTACTTCCTCCTCCAGGCCCAGTGCCAGGCCTTACCTCTCGAAGAAATTTCCTTCCATATGTCACTTTGCCTCTCACCTTCTGTGTGATGAAATGCTTCACTCCCAGCCTGCCTCGTGTCTCCCTTCATATGGTTTTGCAGCTCTCTTATGTATATATTCATCTCTGAATGCAGGTCAGCTTTCTGTCCAGTATGAGCTCCATGAGGCCAGAGGCTGGGCTTGCTTAGGATGCTTCTCTGTGGTGTTCTCAACACTATTATATATATTGCTAGAATTTCTCTTACCACTTTCCCAGAGAATGTTCTGTTTTGCACAACAAAATGTTTTGAAAGAATCAAAGCACATAGGGGTGTAGAAAGTGAAAACTGAAACTCCTTCCCATTTCCCAATCCTCTGCCCAGTGGTATCCACTGTTTGTTTGATGTCTCTTCTTTCAGAGGTTCTGTATATGAACACAAATGCACAAACATATACCCAGTCATAGAGTTCTTTGGTTTTTCAGTAGCACAAACTATGCATATGTTTTGTGGATTCCTCTTTTCTACTTAGGGTGATATAGACTTGGGTCCATTTCAGTGAACACAAAATTGACTCATTGTGTAACAGCTATGTAGGGATATACCATAATTATTAAATAACCTCTGCTATGGATATTTGAGCTATATTAATTTTTTATGCTAGTGAACTTCCTTGCACAAAGATATTTGCACAGTTGAATAGGGTTTTTTGTTTTGTTTTGTTTTGTTTTGTTTTTTTGTTTGTTTGTTTTATGACTTAGAGTCCCAGAGATGGAGTTTCTGGAGCAAACAGTGTATACCTTTGGATTTGGGGTGATATTATTAAGTTGGCACTAAGGAGGCTGAGCACGTTTTCTCTTTCAATGGTAAATGGGAATGCTTCTTCTCCGCTTCCACATCTGAATCTCATTAATATTATATATTAACAACCTTTTAAAAAATTTTGCCATTGTAAAAAGTGGAAGATGAGCTTGCTATTTACATTTCTTCCATGTATTAGTAAAATTCTTTCTTTTTTGTATATGTTTATTGCTATTAGTATTCCCTGTTCATATCCTTTGTTTTTCTTTTGAACTATTAGACTTTTCCTATTGCTTTCTAAGAGCTCTTTCAATATTAAGTAAATTAGATATATTTTTGTCATATTTATAGGAAATATTTTCTCTGGTTTATGTTTCCATTTGTTCTATGGGTTCTTAAAAGTAGCATATTTTACTAAGGCCTTTTTGTATTTAAATACATATATGTGTGTTTATATATAAATATATTTATTTCTACAGCGAGAAAGAAACACCCCCACCATGGTCTTCACACCAATATTCACCCTTTGTCTCACCTGGTATCAACCCAGGACCTTTCCCATGTGGGTCCAGTTGCATTAATCTTGTTTTTGAGAGCTATTTTTGCTATAGGGCATGTGCACTCACTGGGGAAACAGGGAGAGAGAGAGAAATGGAAAGCAAGAAATCAAGCTCCCCCACCCCAGGGGTGGGGGGGATGGCCATGCTGTAATCTCTTCTCCATTCTTTTCTCAGGATTTTGGTCATGCGCATATATGTGCCTGGAACGAGTTTTAAGCCTCCAGGTCTGAGACTCAAACAGTGGTTGGCCACATGGGAGTCCAGTACTTTAACTACTATATCACCTGCTGGCCCCACAATAATCTTTTTATCACCACCTGAAACCTATTTAAATCTTTTCAAAAATTCAAATGAGGGCATACATTTTTTAAAGTATATTTTTTTCTTTCCTCCATGAGTGAAAGAGAGAGCACATCACCAGGAGCTTGACACCACAGTCCACCTCCAGCTTTAGCCAACCCGGAATCATGGGCATGCGTCTTCCCAGTCTGTTCAGGGAGATCTCCAGGCACAAGTGTGGAACTGTCTCATGTGGATCAGTCTCACAATGATGCATTTTCTCTGTCTGTGCCACTGTCTGGCCTCAGGGCATGATCTTTGAATATAGACAGTCCACACAGTTTACTTTGACTTTTTGAACCTTTCTGAGCCTCAGTGTCTTCATGTGATGCTTAGGATTAATGCTGGGAATAAAAGAGACAATGGTACAGAGGAAGTATTGACCTAAACAGATGGAATTAACAGACTGCCGATGCTGGGAGTCAGAAGCAGGTTCTCTGTGGCCTGATGCTGCCCTGAACTCCCTCCTGCCTTCCTGGGGTCTTTCTCTGAAAGTCTTTTCTTAGTCTGAAGAGTTGTTTCCCTCAACATGTCACCTACTTTTTCCACACAAGGAAAAGCCAGGTGAGAAAACTCTGGCTGTCTCCTCCCTAATTGATGAGACAGTTTATATATATATGTATACACACACACACACACACACACACACACACATACATATATATATTCCCTCAATTAAATATCTCTTCCACCAGCCAGGCCATTTGTCCACCTGCCAAAGGGTCATCCCAACATTCTCTCTCTTGCACTGCTGACACTTACTGAACCTCATCATGTCAGCCTTAGATCAATTTGCTAGATTTTCATTTCATTTTCAAGTTGTTCATTCCCTCTTTCACTCAGACTAGTCATTTCAGGGGCTATATTATAATTTTGAGGTATTTCTTCAGAAGCATTATAAAACATTAAAGTACATTTACCCCTGAATTGTCACTTAAGATTATTGCAGGAAATTTTTTTTTTTATCATAAATGTAACAATAGATTGAGAACACAATTTCTATTATGACTAAATGGGGACAAAGAGTAAAGAAGTGTTAAGTACACAGCTATTTCTTGTGTTGGCAACAATCAACCCAGGGAAATCGAGGCTGCAGTTGGAGCTGGGGGCTGGTCTGGTCTGGGGGACTCTATTCATGTGCCAAGGGTGTGCAGAGAGGCAGACTATGGGAGAAGGAGACCTGGTTTTTCTCATCACCTCCTGCCCTAACCGTATCACCCTCTGTCTTCAGTATTCCCTTTACAATGGGTTTAGTCACCAGCTTCATTTAATGCCAGGCTACTGGCCTAAGACTGGAAGTTTTGAAGGTGGCATGGAGGCCAAGGGCACGGACAGCCCTGAATCTGGGATGTGGTGACCAAGGGGCCATGCCTCTGTATGTTTCCTTGATTTGGGGCAGAAATCTGCAAAGATTGTGGGTTTCCTGGTTGTACCCCGGTAGCAGCCTGGGCAGTTGGGCATTGTCCACCTCTGCGTGGTGACACTGTCTGATGTCCCCCTGACAGACACTTTTCCAGCGTGCCAGAAGTCTGATACACATTGTGCATACCAGCGTGTTTTCTTCTCCACTGGCAGCCAACCTGTCATAGTATAAGTGGCAGACAAGACTAATCCCATTTTACAGACAGGCATAGAATGGTCTAGACACAGGCAGAGGAAGCCCAGGTTCAAACCAGTTCTGTCCAGTTGTGCTCTATTTCTGTGGACAGGGGGGCCATAGCCTTCTTCCCAGGGTGGAGATGTGTGAGTGATTTTTCACTTAGAAGGTCTGTGTCCCCTGTGACACGTGCAGATGTGTAACCTGAAAGGAGAGGTGACCATCTGGGTGGTACAAATCAAACCAACCTTCCCCGCGATGGCCAGAATGTTCGTTTAAGGTTACTTCCCCCTGTCTCCTCCAACCTGTCACCCTGCCACCAACACAGATGGAGACATGCAAGGCTATGCTTCAGGACTGCCCCCAGCCCTGCCCTGCCCTGCATAAAGCCAGCTCACCAGCCCCTTCATGTCACCATGCTCAAGCTTTGCCTTTCCCAGTGCTAACCTGATTAACTCTCAACTCTTGACTTCAGGGGTGTGGTCTGGGTCTACTTCCCTCTGTCACCTGGAACATGCTGTTGAGGATGCAGAGTCCAGCACTGCTTCCCGAGAAGGTGAGACCTGGAAATCTGTGTGACGAACTTCCCAGGGCATTTCTATTTGCATTAAAGATGATAAATACCAACATTATGCCCTCCTGAGGTAGGAGGCCCAGCTCCCTACATAGTCTATCTCCAGATACTGCTGGCGGGGCCTCATAAAGAAACTCTATGGAGTGGAGCGTTTCCCAAGAGGACTCCTCACAGCCTGTAGCAGGATTTCTTGACACATTTTGGTCTGTGACACAATCATGCAAGGGATATTCTGGGGAGAGGGCCTTCAGCGACCCACACCACAATCCCCTCCTCCTGCCCTTGCCCCCCATTTCAGTCTCCTGTGATCTCAGAGGCCACACTGTCCCTAGACTCACTGCAAAAGCCTCCCAGCCGTGCCCATACTTCACATCTTGGTTCAGGATCTGCTCCTTTCTCCCTGACAGAACCAGTTATTCTGCATTAGACAGAAAAAGACTGGTGTGCGGACTCCTGCTTCTGCTGGAAGTCTTCCCTGCCCACCTCCCAGTGTTTTTTGGGACCAAATCTGCCCAGACACTGTCCCTAGTTCCTTTCCTTTCCTTTCCTTTCCTTTCCTTTCCTTTCCTTTCCTTTCCTTTCCTTTCCTCTTTCCTTTCCTTTCCCTTTCCCTCTTTCTTTCGATCTTTCTTTCTTCCTTCCTTCCTTCCTTCCTTCCTTCCTTCCTTCCTTCTTCTCTTTCTCTTTCTTTCTTTCTTCTCTTTCTTTTTTCTTTCTTTCTCTTTTTCTTTCTTTCACCAGTGGATCCTAGTCAATCATCAAACCACAACCTTCACATTTCCCATCTCTCCACTTTCCAGAGAAATCTGGACTGTGTGTCTCTTCTGCTTGCATGGTTTTGTGTGGCCATAGCTTCCTACCTGGCCTCAGTATCTAGATTTCAGAGCCCCCCTCCTCACAGCAACTGGAAGATTTCCAAGTTCCTGTCTCTTGTCCAGAGTTGGTTGTGCTGAAAGATGGTCTCTGAGCTCAGGTGAATTCCCTTAACTCATTACTGAAGTGTCTTTCTGTATCACAGGTTAACAGGGAAGTAAGAGGGTCACTAGCATTGCTGTGGATACAACGACTTCACGTACCCAGATCCTGAGCCCAGGGGCCAAGCAGACCTCACAGAGGGCATCAACTGCACATTCCAGCCTATGATAGGTGCTGTTGTGTTGTGTCTTCTTTTTAATTTATTCAAGGGGAGGCTGCTCTGCCATCAACCCTGCCAGCTCTCTGTGGGACGGTCTGTGCCTGAGGGTCTCTTATCACCTGTAGGCCTAGACACACATTCATCTACTCCAACACTTGTCCAATTCTCATTTTGAGGTTCAAGGAGGGGCAGTTGAATACTACAGAAAGGGCAAGCGTGGTGGAGGCAGGAAGGCCCCAAATTGAACCCTGGCTCTAGCCTGTCCAGCTGGTGTCTTTGGCCAGTGCCGGTTTTCCATCCATCAAGTCAGTCAAATACCTTTTGGTTCCCTCATTTTCAGTGAGAATGCTTCTTGTGTCTTTCTGTCTGCTTCCATAAAATGCTGGGGTGTAGGGCATTAGAGTGGCCTCGTCACAGAGCTCAGACTGGCAATAAAAGGCATGTGCATCGAGACAGCCACTCTTCCACCTGACCCTACTGTGCTTTCCTCTCTCACCTGTATCCCTGTACTAGAGGTGGCAGGCAGGAAGGAAGACTTCTGGTCAGGCTGAGACCTTTGATAGGTTTGCCCAACCGCCCAGTAAGGCGGAGAGTGCCTATTGGATGGATGAGGAAACCTTAGCACAGAAAGGTTTGGTGACTTGCCTAAAGCCACATACGTGGAAAATCCCCGTACGCTAGACTCTAGGCTCCAGATACCCTGAGAAAAGTTTGAAGGGAGTGGAAGGTAGGAAGAAGGGTTAAAAAAAAAATAATTGTGGGCAAAGGAGTAGGGGTGGTAAAGCTATGAAAGTGCCACCTCAAAAGTCATAGGCAAAGTTAAAGCTTATGAATTAAATTTCAGCTTATAAATTAAATGATTGCCTCCACATTTGCTCCTTGCCCTACTTTCCAAAGGGAAGGATGCACAGAATCCTAGTCTGAAAATCAGGGGGCCCTGACTGTTGTGATTGCTTTGAGATAGAGAAGCCAGCCAAGGAAGGTTCTAGAATAGTGGGAAAGCCTGAAGCAGCCTGGAAGCTGATGCTTGGGTAGAATAACCCCCTCCCCTCACACCTTCCCAGCAACCAGCAACCTTCTCATCTCCACATGGCAGCCCAGGGCTCTGCCTCCAAGGAAATGCTTAATAACTTGCATGAAAAGGAAGGCAAGAACCAGGGTAAGCATATTAGCTTGCTTGGGGCAGCCATGACAAAATACTACAGATGAGGTGGTTTAAACAGAAATTAATTTTGTCAGTCCTGGAGGCTAAAAATCTAAGATCAACATGTTTCAGTGGTGGCTCCTTCTGAGACCACTCTTCTTGGTTTTCAGATGGCTATCTTTTTCCTGTGTTCTTATGAGGTATATCCTCTTATCTCTGTGTGTCTGTGTCCAAAATTACCTCTTAAAAGGCCACCAACATTGGGCTGGTAGGTCATGGTGTGGTGGTTAAGGACTCTGGACTCCTACATGGCCAACCGTGGTTAAGTCCCGGACTTGGCAACTTGCTTTCTCACTCTCTCTCTCTCTTTTCTCTTTCTCTCACTCTGTCCTTTTCTGGTAGAATTAAAATAAATAAATTAATAAACTTAAAAAAGAATTCTTAAAAAACAAAACAAAATAAAGGCCACCATCATGTTGGATTCAAATCTGAATGATCCCCTCATGCCTTAATTACCTCTTTAAAGATGTTGTCTCCAAATACAGTCTTATTCTGAATTACATGGGGTTGGGACTTCAATATCTGGATCTAAGAGAAATACAATTTAATCCTTAATAGTGACCATGATAATCATTTGTCCATGCTAAGATTTTTTAAAGTATTTTAAAAATTTTGACTAAGGTATGACGTGCATGCTAAAAAGTGAACACATGCATGTATAGCTTGGACACACACACACATAACCAGATTAAGAAAGAGGGCATTACTAGAACTCTCCAAACCTCCACCTTATGTCTTCTTGCATTTATTCTCCTTTGGGTGACTATCATCCTGACTTCTTATACCATACGGTAGCATCTCCTGTTTTTGCATTTTATATATGCAAAATCATACAAAATGTTATTTTATATCTGCCTTCCTCACCCAAAGTTCATATTTGTGTATTGTAGGAAGCAGTTGTAGCCTGCTGATTCTGCTGTATGTAGTGTATAGTGTTCTACTGTGTGACTATTCACAATTAGCTTGTGCATTCTATCACTGATCACTTGCTATGAACATTTGTATACATGTCTATAGGTGGACATATTTCTCTTGGTGTATACCTAGGAGTGGAGTTGCTAGATCATTAGGTATGGACATGTGCAGCTCTAGTAGAGACTATCAAATCCCTTTTCCAAAACAGTTGTACTAATTCACACATCACCACCAGCAGTGTGTGAGTTCTAATTGCTATACATGGTTGTCCCCTCATCTTTTTTATTTGTTTTGTTTAGTTTTAGCTCTTTCTTTCTTAGTATCCCCAATGGAGTCCTCACACCATGATCCACCTTTAGCCTTAGCCAGGCCCACACAATTCCCAGATTATGGGCACTCACAAATCCAAAGTTTTCAGGGAGGTCTTTGGATTGGAACTCAGAATCTTCCTGTGTGGGTCAGCTCTGCAGAGTTTTGTGTTGCTGCTGTGCCACCATCTGGTTCACTCCCTTTATCTTTTTTATTTTAGCCATTTTGATGAGTATGTGATGAGATTTCACTGTGTTTTGTTTTGTTTGTTTGTTTTGCCATAGGGAGGATGTGCTCACCAGAGAAAAAGAGACAGAGAGATAGAGAGAGAGTGAGAAATCACTCCCCAGAGGGATGGCCACTCTTTAATCCATTCATTCTCTTCCATTTTCTTCTCAAAATCTCAGGATTTGGGGCAAACACGTACATGTGCCTGGAGTGATTTTCAAGCTTCCAGGATATGAAACCAAGGTCAGACATATGTGAGTCTAGCACCTTAATCGCCATTTTCCCACTGGCCCCTTTCACTAGGTTTTAATTTGCATTCTTTCTCTGATGACTCACAATATAGTATGTCTTGCATTTGTTTATTGGCCTTTCTATAGCTTCCTTTATAAAGTGCCTATTCAAGTCTTTTGCCTGTTTTTACCTACTGGATTGTCAGCTTTTTCTTTGTTTCTCTTCTAATAGTTCTGGGACTTTTTTAGAGTTGAAGGAGGAACTGATGATAGATAAGCTAGATCAAGTGTTGTAAATGAGGACAATTAGGCAAATTGGACAAACTTGAATGAATAGCATGCAGTGTGTTCTAGTCTTTTTTTTTTTAAGGATTATTTCATTTAACTTTATTATTATTATTTTCCAGTTTGATCAAAGAGGGACAGAAAAAGAGAGAAAGAGAAAGTGAGAAAGCAAGCCACCAGGTCCAGGACTTGAACTGCAGTTGGCCTTGGGGGAGTCCAGTGCCTTTAACCACCATGCCACCTGCCAGCCCCCAGTGTGTTCTAGTTTTAAGAGGATTTGTAAAGGGAAACTTGAAGGAACCAAGAGCTTGTACAAGGAGTTTTCAAAAAGTTCGTGAAAAATTTCATAGTATATTAAAAAAAGAAATCATACAAGGATTTCAAAAATTTTGGCACCAAAATAAACACACACATTAATTCCATTTTCCATGAGCTTTATCAATTACTCTCATATAAGAACCAAAAGAGCTATGTTTTCAGTGCACATCTCACTCAGGCTCTCAATTCCTTTTTTTTTTTTTTTTGAATTTTTCAGAAGATATTCACCTTCAGAGTGGGTTTCAACACTGGGATGAAATTTTATTCTCATATGCAGCTGACTCAGTACTCAGCTTTCAATCTGTCCATGATCTTAGGTTCATTAAACTTCTGATGTTTTATGATCCTCTTGGTCCAACCCCCTAATTTTATTAATGAAGAAACAAGCATGGGATGTTTAAATGACATTCTCAAGGTTATAAGGCTGGTTAGTATGGAAGTGGGACTAGACTCCAAGGCTATTGTGCTTTCTCCAAAGGTAGTTGATAAGCATTCAGGGTTTCAATCAGCCCATAAGTGCCTATGCCCATGTGCAAGGTCATCGTGAGGTACAGATCTGCTGACATAATTGGGAGGTGGAGGGAAAGCACTGGCCTGGAAGTCAGAAAACTCAGCATTGAAGGTGTTGACTCAAAGCTCACATTCTACTTCTCCACCGGTCAAAAAATAAGCCTCCCCTAGCGTCCTGTGACACCCCATCCAACTCTAAGTTTTATATCCAAAACTATCTTGCATGAGAAAAGAGAAAAAGAGTAGCTGCTTTTTGGAATAGGATACATATAAGTATAGATTTCCTATGGAAGGAAAGGGTTGGGTTTCCTTTATATCAATAAAGAGAAAGGAGGGAACCAGCAGTTAGCGTAATGGCTATGTCGTTGGACTCCCACGTAGTCGACCGCGGTTTGCGTCCTGGTGGCTTAAAATTCACACCTGGTGCGTGTGCGTATCCCCAGAGGAGAATGGAGGAGAAGGGATTGCGGCGTGACCATCCCCCCTGGGGGGTGATTTCTCGCTTTCTGTCTCTATGTCTCTCTCGTCTGTCTGGTGAGCGCACGTGCCCTATAGTGAAAATCTCTCCCAAAAAAATAAAATAAAATAAAATAAAATAAAATAAAATAAAATAAAGAGAAAGGAAATAAATCAGGCTTCAAATAAATAAGATCCCAGTGGTATGAGTGATAGCGAGCAGCTCTCCCTGTCTCTTTCTCTTTTACTTCAAGTAGGCAAAAGAGCAAAATCAATTTTTTTTTTTCTGCTTAAGGGTGCATGGACTTGCCAGAGAGAGAGAGAGAGAGAGAGAGAGAGAGAAATCGTTCCTGAGGAAGCTGTCACATTGCAATCTCTTCTCCTCCAGTCTCCTCTGTGCCTGGCCCGATTTTCAAGCCACAGGATCTGGGACTCAAAATGCACAGTCAGCCATGTGGGATCCAGCACATTAACCTCCACACCACCCGCTGGCCCAAAAGGAAATGTTTTTACAGGTGAACGGTTTCAGGTTATACCTGAGAGATGGAGTGATGCAATTGGAAAGGGGTAGGGTTTCTCTGTTTTCCTTTGCATTGACAAATGACAGCCTTCCAGGGAAAGCTATCTCATGTTGGAGAAGTCTTACAAGCTTGTATTTTCCCAATTTAGCAACTTGGGGAGAGTGTTTCTTTCCAGGGCTTCCAGAGAATAGCCCAAGGCTGACTCTAGTGGACCTGATCTAGGTCTCATGTTCAGCACGGACAGAACCAGTCACTATCACTGTCCACTGCTTCAGCATCTTCCACCTTTGGGACTGAAGAGTGGGGTCCAACTCTTGCTTGAACTTCAGGGTTTGAGTCAAGGACCATGGTTCACCAAAGGAACAGCAAGGGGCTCTTAATAGAGAAAAGGAAGATTAATCCTAGGCAGGTATGGGAACAGTTGTCTTTCCCACCATCTAAGCAGAACTGTGTACAGAAAAGTATGCTCAAGACAGGGGGGACAAAGATACTTCTTTGTCTTTCCCTCATACTCAGGATCTTATGAAACAAAGGAAGAAAATAACATTACCTGAGTGTCAAAATGCCAAGTAATGACATATGATTCCATTTTATATGCCAGTCAGCCTGTAAGGAAGATATTAATTTCTCAATCTTGCAATCAAAGAAAATGAGGATGAAGACTTAGAAATTTGCTCCTCAGGGTTGCTTGTCAGTCAGGAAAGGGACTCTGTTCATATCCAAGGGTCTTGACTCTGAAACCTCCTCACAAAGGTAGCATAATGCTACCTTTGAACCTGGATTTCAGTGCCTGGAGCCACATGATTCATAAACATCAGAGTGAAAGAAGGAACTTTGACTATGGGGAGGAGGAGAAAAAGGCCTGGCTGGGATCCTGCTCTTTTCCTACCATTTACCTGACTGAAGGACCCTCGGTAAGTCTCTTGCCTTCTCTGGACCACCTTTTCCTCATTCATAGCTTGGGTGAGTTGGTAAATTCTGTAAGGCGCTAAAAGTCAGCTGTAGCTAGTCTGTGATCAGATGAGGAAGAGCCCTGGTTGGGCTACTGAGACCCAGGCAGATGCATACTAAGGTGGCTCTGGTGTGACACTCTGGGCTTCTGACCGTGACTAGTTCTATTATTTACTGAGCCACACTGGTCCCCACTCCCACCATTCTTCCCTTGGCACTGTTCTCTTTCTCTTTGTCTGATGTATCTTGGAGCATGATCATCTCCCACTTTCCCCATCCCCAACACCCACACCTGGGCCTTCCTCCAGCCAGTGGCCACCCTTAATACAGTCTTGCTTTGAGGAGCCTTATTCCCAATGGAGTTCCAGAATTTCTGAAGTTTGACACCCAGAGGTTTCTGCCATCCTCTGTATCCCAGACTACTTTTCCTGAGTTGAGCTGGTTTGCTTGAGGGGGCTATTTTGATCTTTTGCATCTTTCTCCATCTTCTCCAAGACTCAGCTCAGAATGGTCACAGGCTTTTTGTCACATCAAACCTGAGAGACCTGCCGGCCTGACAACAGGTAGGACCTTGCCAGGAGAGAGGAGGAATCTGCTCCTCAGTCTTCCAAAGTCAGGAGGTAGCCTCCCAGATACTGGCCTACCCCCTTGCCTTCCTGCCCTCTCTTCTAGTTCCTAGAAAAACCTGAAGCCTTCTATCCTATTTATCTTTCTAGAGTGATATTGAAAAAGGTGACATCTGATTTTTCTCTTAGAAGTTTCAAATAATTTTTATAAATACTATTACCCTAATAAATAAAATGATATAGATAGATGTAGATAAATCCATGGGTAGGTTCCGGGTTAGCCCCCAAAATCAGTGCAGTAGATTGCAGTTTAGTCCAAAATGTAGGGACCTTGGCACATATTTTAATGAGATTCAATCTTCTCCTACTTTCATTTGACACATATTGAGACTCCATTGTCTATACTAGATGTAAGTTGGTGACTAGGGCATGAACCTTGTATTCCAGGTGCTCACAGAGAGCCAGGCACAGACATTCATTGTTAACATGGTATGGCTGCATTGCCACAGAAATAAGGACAAGGTCAAGGGAGTTTCTTTGTCTTTGATAAGTCAGGAAGCTCCTCTCAGAGAAGAAGAACTTACTTGAACTGATAGGAGTTTCCTGAAGTCTTGGCAGTGACATGGTATGTCCTGGAATTATGAGCCGTTTGGACAAGGTAGAACGTTAGGTTCAGGAGGCGCTGGTGGAAAGGTCAAGGACCAGTGGCAGGATAAGTCATGGAGGGCATGGATGCGATGCCAGGAAGCTTGAACTCTAATTAGGCAACACTTCAATGGACTGTCTTGTTACAGTGTTGATTCTGCTCAGCTGGTCTGGGGTGGAACTGAGACTGCATGTCCAACAAGCTCTCAGGAGATGCTACAGACTACACTGAGCAGCAAGAGTGAAGGCAATCAGACATTCCTGAGAACTTACATAAGGATGTGGTTATAATCCCTTGAATTTGTAAACTGGGAAAATTTAAAAGTGTGTGTGTTCTATCATTTCATTCACACAATGTCTCTGTAAAATGTGATTTACATTGGTCATATTTTATAGATGCAGATCCTGCAGTACAGAGACATTAAACAACCAGAGTTGTATAGTTGGAAAGGGCCTATGAAATCCAAGACAACCCTTCATGTTATAGGCAAGGAAACTAATCTGTCATCATTGAGGTCATTTCAGTTTTGAAAGCCCAAGTTTCTGTGACTAGAATATGCTGTTAGTAGTTATGAAGATCCTGAAAGACAAAGGTTGGATGAAATTCTTTAGACTATCCTGGAAAAGGAAAGTTCTAGGCTTGCTTCCATCTCTGGGCTAAGCGTTGGGAGATGCATTACAAACATGCAGGCATGACCCTGGGGTGACATACCTGAACTTGCGGGAACATCCCTGATTAGAAGACCCCAGTTTTTAGGTTGTCTTATTCTCTCTGTGACCTGAACTACATCAGTTAAAACTTTCAATACAGTACATTTCATTCTTTTATCAGTAAAAAGTAAGGATAACAACTCCCACTCACTGCACGGCTAGGAGAATCAAACTGGAGGTCTTCCCAAATATATTGTGCACTTGCCATATGCCAGCTGCTATGCCAGGCACTGCAAACATAGACTAGGACAGACCCAGCCTCGGGCCCCATGGAGCTCACATGGCCAAGAAGACTGACAAGGACACAAGTTCCAGCTAAATGCATCCAAATACAGAGTGCAGCCAAGATGTGCAGGGCTAAGAGGGGTTATAGCAGGAAGGCCCAAACAGAAGGTCTGGGACAGTTTCTCAGACAGCAGCTGGTCTTTCAGCAGAGAATAAAATAAATACAAATTAACAAGGTGAGAAGAAGAGAGATTGGTTGGGTAAGAGTTCTGAGGCAGGAGGGAGTTGGCTGGTTCTAGGACCAGGAAAGGGAAGGGTGTCTGGAGCAGATGCAGCAAGTAGGGACAGTGGAACAAGGAGAGCCAAGAGGAATAAGGAAGGTCAGATCTTGTTGGATTTTAAGGATTTGGGACCTGAATTCAAGGTCAGCAATTAGCCATTAAAAGCTTTTAAGCAAAGTGGCAACATGAACTAACTTGTTACTTAACAAGATTATCCTGGCTTGTGTGAAGAGTGGTTTGTGCAGGAATGATTAGGGGACTTCTCTCTAGTCCAGGCAAGAAGTAATGGCAACCCCAGTGAGGGTGGTGGCAGTGGGGATGGTGAGAAGGGGACAGATTTGGCGGGTGTTAGTGATAGGGGTTGATTGGATGCTGGGAATAAGGGCAAGGATGGAAAACAGGATGACTTGTAGGTTTCCGGTTAGAAAAACCCTTTGTGTAGCAGCAGAGGATGTGTGGTTGGGAGCAGTGGAGAGAAAGCACCTTTGGGTGGGCGACTGATCATTAGTTCAGTTCAGACATGTCCCATCATAGTTGCTGATGAGCTATTTGAGCTGAGATGCTGAGCAGGCAGTTGGCTACAGGGGTCTGGCTGTGGATGTCTACTGAGCTGGTGATACTGATTTGGAGATTGCATATCCCTGGAGATTTCACTTTAAACTCAGAGGAGAGAAGTCCAGGGAGAGGGAGTGAAAAGAAAGGTAGAGAGCTGAGGTGATCAGGTGGAGACAACAGGTGAAAAAACAGGTGAAGAATGATAGTTTATAAACTAAAGCAGTATGTTATTGTTGCACTGCATTTACTGTATTTACTGTGCATAATAATGGACATCTCTGAAACTTAACTGCTGTACTTGGATGGAAGAGATGACACTGAATGTTCCAGATGAGTCAGACTATTTTCTCAAAGATCTTTTGGTCCCTATTAAAAGAAAAACCCACCAGGAGGGATTTATTCTTATCATGTTGTGCTACAGTCATTTCATTTCAAATCATTAACAGGAAGACATCCTCATCTGATCGTTCTTGATACAAAACCCAATCTTCGAAGCCTGATATCATCTCCTCCACCTTCCTGAAAGCTGTACTGATTTTAGTTGAGACCGTCAGCTCTAAATCAAACACAGGATGAGTCTGGCTCCTGCTTGCACCTCTTCTGGTATCTCTCCCATCAGCTGATTTTGTTCTTTGCCTCTGGTACTGGCATTTGGCTGTAGATTGTTTCGAGAATTTCCTTGCTAACGTACATGAGATAAACAGATAATAGGGGGCTGAACTCATTTTCTAATTTATTTTGAAACTGAATTCCAGATTGTATTTATAGGTACAGGCAGAGTCAGCCTATAATGGATGAGAACAATCTTCTACTCAGAATTTAGATGAATTTTCATAAGGAAGTATCATTCCCCAGAATGGTTCCACGCATGGTGGAGGTAAGGTGCAGGTTCTTGCTTCCCATAAAGTAAATCCAATCAAAAGCAGAAATTCTGCAGAAATCCAGACTCCAGCCAGACTCCTATTCAAAGCTAGTTTGCTTCTTTTAATTCTATCAAGTTTCTCTCTTAGTAGCAGTAAAGTTTATTGTGTTCACCTTTAATGTTAACAGACCCTTTCAAGATGATACGTTTCCTTGTCATAGGGATGCATGCAAGGGGATCTTTATTTCTTGAGAGCTAAGATTCTGTTCTTCACCACAACATCCACAGAAAGAAATTCATTTCTGAATTTGTGGTTATTTGAATTAAATTAGCTTAATTTACATTTGAAATTCTGAAAGCATTTGATCTTTGATCTCTCGAGGTGTTTCCCACCTTGCTTGCTAAGGTTAGCAAGCTGGGGCAGTATATATAAGTGCATGGAGTCTGGACCAGCAGCCTGGGTCACATTTCTGGCCCTGTCACTTGCCAGCTCTGTAAGTTTGGGTAGGTCATTTAACCTATCCAAACCTTGGTGTTCTTATCTGTGTAATAGCAATGGAATTAAGTCATGGCCATCTTGTGAGGTTTATCATAAGGCTTAGATAAGCAAGTATAAGTTTAATGCTTAGAGGAGCGTCTGCAATATACATGCACTGTATTAATTTTAGTTGTGTATTACCTCTATCCTGGGGCAGCTGATTGAATTGTGTAATAAGCAGGATGGGCTGCCATTCATCAACCACTACTGTGCTCAGTGCTTGACATGCATTAATCTTTTCTAGCTTTTCTGGAAGTAATGAGGTGGATACTGTTATTTTATCCATTTCACAGGGTCGCATAGCTAGTAAATAGTGGAGCTGGGATTTGAACTCAGGTCTGTCATACTCCAAATTCCAGCTCTTTCCCCACCCACTGCACAGCTGGAGTGAATGATGGAGAAAAGATGCAAAAAAACAAGGTCATTTGGAATTGAGCCCTTTTAGCCAATTAACTAGACAGTTATGGAGTAATTTCCTGTCATTTCTCCTGAAGAGGAAACGTGTGATAATAGGGAGCTATAGAAGGGCTCAAGACTGAGATTTGAAATTTTTCTTTTTCTTGCAATTCTATTTCCTTTACCTTCTATTCATTTCCTTCTTTACTATGTCTTCCACTCCTTGCTCCTTAAACCCCAAACAACCTAAATGTCTCTGAGTGTTGAGGGAGAGATAAATGGCTCAGGATCTTAAGGAAGAGTGGGGACACCATTTCCAGGCAACAGAAAGAACTTTGGGCTATTCGTCAAGAAACCTAAGTCCTTGGAGTAACTCTGGCAAAGTCATCAACACTTTCTGGACCTTTATCTGTGAGTTTGGTATTGGAAGCTATCTAACATTCTAGTCAGCCTTACCCTAGAATTTTGACCTCTGGATGCTATCTTGTGACTATGATAATGTTGATGGTGAACTGGCAGTGGTAGTCATGGAGGCAGAGGAGGTGATGTATGTAGATGATGATGACAGTGGAAGTGGTTGCAGTGGTGTTGTGGTGAGGGTTATTGTAGGAGTGGTGCTCTTGTAGAGGTCGAGGTGGTGGTAGTGGTAGTGTTGTGGTACAAGTGGAGATGAGAGTGGAGGTGGTGGTGGAAGTGAAGATGATGGCAGTGGTAGAGGTGGTGTTAGAGTTGGTGGTAGTGATAGAAATGGAAAGGATAATAGAGGTAGCCATGGTCAGAACTAACAATGGCCCTTTTCTAGCTGTAGGTGCTTTACTTGGTACTTGCATTCATTATCTTATTTGATCCTTCCAGAAACTAGTGTTATCTCCACTTTACAGATGAGGATCCTGAGCTTTAGAGCACAAGGCTAGCATCTCCTTTCTGGGAGTTTCTCAGATCAGGTGGACACAAAGCTAGAGGTGAATCCTTAGAAGCCTTGTAATGGGCTCAGAGTGGAAGAGGATTAATTATGGCATCTTCATGTCCCATTTTCCCTAGAAAATAAACAACTCAGTCATTTCCAGATGGAACTATGGGGTTGTAATAATCAGACTTCATTTTCCTGTGATCGCACCCCATGAAGTATGGAAATGGTGCTCATCTCCTTTCCCAGGTTCCTTCTAGTGGCTTTATCTCCATTTCTCTATGTTTTCATCCTTGACAGCAAACCCTACCCTTCTACTCTGATACTGGCCTGAAGCTTCTCTGAGACAGGCTTGTAGCATCTTCATGGGGACTTAAAGGACCCTGAGGTGAATTATTTTGGGACAAGTGTAAACTTCCACTGTGTTTTAGGTAAATGTGGCTTTCTATTCAATATATTGTTTCACCAGTTGAACCACTTACATATTCTGTACTCCATGGGACCATGTTGGAGAGAAACAGAAAAAGAAATGAGTTCTTAGTTTAGAAAACTCAGAGCTCTTCTGTAGGCACTTAAGACTAAAGCTTCTGTCCTGTGAAGGTAGTCATCAGAACCCAAGACTCTGCAACACTTGTCTAGTCCTACTTCTGAGAGTTCTGATCTTGCTTGGATGAGATGAACTATTCTCTC
>NW_006159784.1:1893693-1902147 GCF_000334495.1 Tupaia belangeri chinensis
ACTCTTTCCTTCTCAGAAAATAAAAGGAAATGTAGAGATGGGGAAGAATAGGGATGGAAATAAACTGGGCACTAGACATCAAGTCAGAAGGTTAATATGACCTTCTGGATAGAGAAGCTGGCTTCAATTGATTCTGTACACGTTAGATGAATATGTGTTCAATTTCCATATACCCTAGTCCCTCACATGGAACTACTAATATTCTCCTCTCTCTTACAAACATTTATTGAGCAGCTACTATGTAAATCCTTCACAACAGTGAAGATATGATGTCTGGATTTTGAATTTATAGTCTACTTCACACTGTAGTGTTTTGATGGAGTAGACATAAAAGGTCTTTGTGAATTCTTAGAAGGAAACCAGACATAGACTTGAGAAGTATAGGATGGCTCCCCAGAGGCAGAGGCATGTAAGCAAAAATGTATAGATTAAAAGCAGGACAAAGTAAGTCCAGTAAGTGGCATGGTGGTTAAGGCACTCGACTCTCACACGGCTGACCACAGTTTGAGTCCCAGACCTGGTGACTTGAAAATCAGACTGGGTGCATGTGTGTGGATGCCTAAAATCTCAAGAGTAGAATGGAGAAGGGATTGTGGAATGGCCATCCCTTCTGGGGGATTAATTCACTTTCCTTCTTCTTTCTCTTTATGGCAAGCACACATACCCTGTGGCAAACAAACAAACAAAAAAGCAGGACAAAGCTTGGGAAGTCAGAAGGAAAAGAGAAAGAAGAACAGATGAGGAAGAAGTAGTCCAGGCAGACACTTGGCATATGCAGAGGCCTAGAGACCAGAGAGAACAGATGTGAGAGAAAGGAGAGAGCTGGCAGATCATGGAACATCGGCACAGATGCCAGTGAAGGTGTGACACCCCAAGCTATGGTCTGAATTGTCCCTCCCCCCCTGCCCAATTCATACCCTACCATCTATTAGACGAGATGAAGTTAGATGAGGTTCAGGGCCAGTAGGTAGCATAGTAAGGTCCCACATGGCCAACTGCAGTTTGAGTTCTGTATCTGACAGCTTGAAACTCATGCAGATGCATGTGAGTGCATACCCAAAGTCCCAAGAGGAAAATGGAAGAGAAAAGATTGTGGTGTGGCCATCCCTTCTGAGTGAGTCTTACTTTTCCTCTCACTGTCTCTCTCTGTCTCTCTGGTGAGTTCACATGCCCTATGGTAAAAACCTAAAAAAGGAAAAAATAATAGTTGGAAGAGGTCAAAGGGTGGGACCTAGATCTAATAAGATTGGTGGCCTTACAGGGAAGGGATGAGCTTGCCTCTTCCTTCTCCCCACCACCCCAACTTGAGAACACAAAGAGAAGATGATTTTGAAAGCCAGAAAAAGAGCCCTCACAAGGAACTGAATCTGTTAGTGTCCTAATTTTGGACTCGCTAGTCTCCAGAACTGTGAGAAATAAATTTCTGTTGTTTAAATCCCTCAGTTCGTATTTTGTTAGGCACCTAAACTGACTAATATAAAGATTTCTAAATATTTTTGCATCAAAATAAACTTGTACTTTAATTTCATTTTCCATGAAGTTTTTGAAGTCCCCTTGTATAACCCATATCAAGATAAGTGTAAGCAGAAACCATTTTCTTGCCCTTAATATTTGTTTCTATTTCTATAGTAGTAACTGGAAGTGGTACCTGGCATTTGATTTTACCTTTTTAAATAATATGGGTCAGCAATACCTCCTAACACACAGCCTTTGAGGTACTCATCCTCTCTTTCTTCTATACAAACTCAGCTATAGAAGAAGGCCCAGGGAGGACCTCTGAAATCTGTAGTGTCCCCATCGTGGCCCCCCTAGTCGGGAAGAAAGGGCAGACCCTACCTAATTGCTACTTTTCTCATCCACAGACACTCAGCACTGATTTGGAATCTGAGGGCCCAGGAAGGCATTTTTGCTTGTGGCATAGGCTTGGAAGAGTGTTCATAATGAGTACAAACACCAACGGGCGGGGAGACCATATGTTTGGACTCATGGGATGTGTGAATTTCAATACCTCATTCAACTTCTTTGGGCAGTCTGCTAGCTCACCAGTTGACTAATCTCTGAGGTCTTTTTAGCAGTAGAATTCAAGGGTTTTTAATTCTTTACTCTTACATGGAACCAAATTCGACCAGAAAGTGCAGACTTTCAGTCATCATTCAGGTTTATAAATGGCATGGCAAGTGCTCTAAGTGATATGAGTACATCCATGGTAGGAGATGCCCTGGTCATAAACTGCTCCATCACTTGGTCTGCAGCTTTCTGGGCAGGTTTTGTGGGGGAGGGTATCATGTCCCTCATCAGCACCACCCACTCTTGTGCCATGTGTTATGAGAGAAAAGAATTTGTCTTCTTCACCTCCCATGCTGAGAAATAACTACAGGTTTTTGTAGCTACACCACACTTAAGGACTTTGCTATCCAGGGATTAATGACAGACTGTTTGCATAGAAAGTCACACAGCTACATACGGTTGAGATCCACATAGAAAAATATTTATTTAGCAGATTCCAGTTGATCATTTGTCATGCATCATAAAGGAACAGAGGCACTGAATCACAATGACGACCCTAAAGACTATTTACTTTGAATGCAAGTGACTGTCCTACAGCTCCCAGGCAGGAAGACTTATTTTAGAAATATATATTTGTTATTATAGAGATAGTTTTTCTTCTTGTACAGAAGCTTGTAGAGCAAATGAGATGAATGTAATCCTTAGCAAATTATAGACCATTTGGGATCTGGCTTCTGTGCACTTTTCAGTGTATCTGGTTTTAACGTGGTGAATGGAGTGAAAAAAAAAAAGAGTTCTTTCCTAGGTTCTGTCAAATAGCTAGTGCAGGGACAGGACACCAGACAATCTGTTTTCATGGACAGAAGCAGTCATCTGTGGCGTTTACATCATTTTAAACTTGTGGCCTGCACCCTTCTCTGAACACCAAATCCCAGCAGCTTTTTTGCCTTCTCCTACAGAATAATTCTCAGTAAGGAAGAGGACAAGAAGGCAGATCTGTTTAAACAAAGAATACCAAGGTGACAGGTCATTGGAAAAGTGATCACAAGGTGTATAGGGAAGGTAAGAGGATACAGGACATGGGTTTGGGTCTCAGTAGTAGGTGTGTTCAGTCCATGGCCAACTACATCTCACTGTGTTGTTTTCAAAGCCTCTCTGCTTTCCTTTGGCAAACTTAGCCATGAATGGTGAGCAACTTCTTTGGCAGCCACTAGTTATCTGTCAAGAGATTTGCCTGCAGTTGACTCAGTCACCTTCTCAAGACCATTTGTGAAAATATGGGAAGGCAGAAGAATGTTCCAACAGCGTAGGCAGGGCTGCATACAGCTTGGTTTGTGGTCACTTTGGATATTGATGGAAGGGAGGGAAGGGGAAAGGCAGAGAGAAGAGAAAGGAGTGATACCATCGCTTTATATACTGGAGAATCATGTAAAGAAAGAGGAGAAATGGAGTTGTAAAAGGAAAGGAGGAAGGAAAAGGAAGGAAGAGGAGACAGAGGGAGAAGGAGAACAAAAGAAGGACAGGAGGCAGGACCAAGGAGAACTGTGCTCAGAGCTGAGAAGGGCTAGTAGAGTAGATTTTGAGGAGAGGAGCCAGAGGCAAGGAGCTCTTAGTCACTGTCAGACCAGACTGCAGATGCTCATTCAAATGGGATGCTTCCAAGGCAAGCAGTTGACAACTGTAGGACCCATACTACTGTGCACTGAACCAGGTTCCACCTCAACTTATCCTTCTCTTAGGCTAGTGTTCTTTAATTTGAGTGTGCCTCATAATCCTTTGGGGTGCTTACTAGCCACAGGCCACTGGCTCCACACCCAGAATCTTTGATTCAGCAGGCCTGGGTAAGGCCTGAGAACTGTCATTTCCACTGAGTCCCCAGGTGGTGCCAATGCTGCTATTTCTCTCTCTCTCTACCCCTCTCTTTTTAGAGAAAGATTTTTGCTATAGGGCAAATGCACTTACCAGAGAGACAGAAAGTGGTAAATCACCCCTTGGGAGGATGGCCATGCTTCAATCCCTTCCCCTCCATTCTCCTCTTGAGATTTTGGGCAAGCATGCACACCCACCTGGCATGTGATGCTGCTGTTTCAAGAACCTTCACCCTCCCTGCCTTTGAGAACCACTGTCTTGGAGGTTAGAGACTAAATTAAGGTTGATGTTGATTTGGTCTTCTCAGGTTAGACAAGGTCAATGAGTGAGATCAATATGTGAACTGGCTTGCAGAAGCAGATTGGCAAACACTAACATATAAATTGAGAAAGCGCTAAAACCTTTTATTGCTTGCATTTGTCTTTCCCTGGATCTTCATTCAACTAACCATATGCTTACTTTCCACTGGCAATTGCTATTTAAATGTCAGTTGACTAGCAGATGTTCTTCACCCTACTATATGAAAGTTAATTTATTGTCCACAAAACCTGATGAAGTGTTCTCCATCCATGCTGGTTTCCCACTGTCTCCACCCACCCCTTTGCTGCACACACACTGAGCCTTGTAGCTCACAGAAGGTTAGCTGCCATTGCATTCCTCCTTTCCCTGCTCATGCTGTGTCTTTGCCTGGGCTGCCCTTTCCAGAATAACTTACTCTCCTTTAATTTTCTGTCTGAATGTTCGTGCCTGTGGGAAGGTCAGCCAGCCCTTCTCACTGCGGCTGTAATATTGTGCTCAGATAGTTCTCCTGACCCTTAGAAAACCAGACTTTGTCCTAGTAAGCTTTGTTTCATCAGCACCTAGGACACAGTCTACAATAGAGCCCAGTCAATCAGGAAGTGCTTGCCAAAAGAATAAATAAAGTCCAGAGAACCTAAAAAAATGTGGGAGTAGGGGGCTGTCCAACTCCTGTTCACTGTGGTCAGGATTAGAGAGGAAAGGGAAACTGGTAGGAGGATGACAGAATAGCCATACTAATCACAGAAATTCCAAATCATTCTCAACTGCACCCCTAAGGCTTCAATGGTTCAGTAAAAGTGGACACCAAGTGGAAAAGCAAATGCTTAGGATTTACTGAAATCACATGAAATACCTTTGCTTAGGGTAGAGATCAAGCTTCTGGATATTTTCTGCTTAGCACTAGCTAAGTATCCTTTCCAGTAGGTAGTTATGTAAGATAGATGGGTGAATGAATGGACAGACAGACAAAAGGACAAAATGGTGGAATCCTTGTAGGCTAAGCATTCTTCAGTTCTCTTGGGCAAGGCTTTATCTTCCTTTGGGCAGGATACATGTGCTCCAGTTTTGCCCAATGCCTGTTCTTGAGGGACCTAGTTCTAAAACAGAGTCATGGTGCTTAGAAAATGTATATAGGCCTGCCTTTCTGCACCCTATGAATGGTCAGCACTGGAGCCTAAAACTAGAAAGCAAAGCGAAAGAAAACTGGAGTAAAACAAACAAACATGCGAACAAAACACTCAGGGCCTTGCCTGGCCATCCAGAGTGGAATAAAATGTTCTGAGCAGCATGGCAGGGTGGAGGAGTACTGCACCCTGACCTTGGAGGTCATGGGCATACCGTCTAGCCTCAGTTTCCCCATCTGTAAGATAAGGAGTTATATGCTGGTTTCCAATGTCTCGTCCTGCTTTCCCATTCTCTGATGACTCTAAGATAGATTCTGAGGGACACACAAATATTTACATTACTTTAAAGGTTAGTGAGGAAAAAACAGAGCTTCATATCAGAAATAGCAATGCCGCCACGTCCCAGACTACAGAGCTTAATGCACTTCTGAAGATTAAACCAAGCAGGCGGACTCGAATGCTGTTGAAATGTCAGGCTTCAGTGCAGGCAGTGGTTGGACATCTGCATTACTTCTGTTTTTTAAACAACATTACTCTGCCAAAGATGAATCTGTGTCATCATCTAATGGCTCTTGTCATTTTAGTGCAGTGATCAAGGAGGAAAAATGAAAGTACTTTATGTGGAAACACAGATATGATGTGAAAGTATTTCATAACCCAGAGTGCAGGGCTGTCTGGAATATAATACAGATCTATCAATAATTCAGTTAAAACAGTTTACCTGCTTTACATGAGTGGGTTCAGTTCACTGATCTTCATTCAAGTTCATACTAAAGTTATTTAACTGCAGGCTGCACACAGACCAAAGCACTATAGATTTTTCCAGATGTAATATACAAGTCCAAATTGATTGCAGCCAAACATAAATTTAGTCTAATCTTTAATACACTCTATTAAGGCGTGAATAAGATTTTTAAAGCATTGTCTTAGCTATAGAGTAGCTGAGACAACTTAAACCAATTGCAAACAGCCAGAATAGGAAGCTAACTTTGGACATGGTATTTATTCTTAGTAGCATATCATCTACAATGAGGAACTCTTTTTTTCTGAATGTAAAATTGAGTAATTACCTGTCATTATAAACTGACAAATTTTACAAGAGGACTAGTTTCATTTCCTTTCCCCAAGAGGCTACTCTATTACACTTTCCGTAGACACATACCTTACATTTGTTGTTGGCTTTACCTGTATGCCCAATTTTTTCTAGAACAGAATTATCTTTCAGCCAAAAGAAAGCCAAGTTTTTGCACCTCCAGCTGAGGCAAGGAATCATATTCCAACAGCCCTGCCAGGTGGTTGGCATAGTCTACATTATTCCAGAATGACTAGGCAAAGTTTAGAGTGAAAAAATTGTGAAATATATCTTTGTGCTTTTAGGAATTTTAGGCTTCAAATAATTTGAAGTTTCTTTCTATGAAAGGCTTCATAGGAAAGACTGGATAAAGTCGTTCTGCTCTGGCCGAGAATGTGTACTCAGAAGTACGGCCAGTGTTCAGTGTTGGCTCGCCGTAAGATTATAGATGTGGAAGATTCCTTACAGCGTCTTGGGTTAGATATGACTCTCAGGATATGTGGCTGGTAAAGGGATAGCTGGAGAATATGAAGAGAAGTCTGTAGGACGCCCTGCTACTTTATGGAAAAGTAGTATTCTCAACTGGACTGGTGTCAAGTGTATTTCATGTTGGGTAAATTCTCTATACAAGCTAAAGGATGCATAGTGATTGAATGTATAAAAAAATAAATAAAATTTTAAAAAGGGTTATTTTAATCTGCACTAACACTGTAGCCATGGCCACTGTGTCTGGTCTCAATCGACATGTGCTGTAAAAGTAAAAGTGATGCTAGGTTTCAGACTTAGTATGAAAAAAAATGTAAAACAGCTCATAGATAATTGTTCTCTTGATAGTATGTTGAAATGAAGTATAAAAGGATACTATCTGGGGTATACTGGATTAAATAAGATTGATTCCATCTGTCCATTTTTATTCTCTTTAAATGGTAATCTTGTCCTGCCATGAGCCAAAGACGCAAAGAGAGAGAGAGAGAGAGAGAGAGAGAGAGAGAGAGAGTCACTCCCAAGGTGTAGATGCTATAATCTCTACCCTCAGCTCTCCAGTGTGTTCAGAGAGGACTTGGGACATGAGACTGAAACCTTTCAGTGTGGGTCAGCCTTGTAGAGCAATGAGTTACAACTGTGCCACCATCTAGCCCTGCGTCTTGCTTTTTTGTGTGTGGCTACTTGAAATTTTAAAGTTACTGAGAAGAGGCCAGGCCTTCAGAAGAAGGTTCCACATGGCTCCTGCAAACTAGGTATTTCAGGGCACAGGAGAAATGAAGATTTTCTACTGATAATTCAGCCTCCAGCAAATGAGCTAGTGGCAGAAGAGGCCAGGCCTTCAGAAGAAGGTTCCACATGGCTCCAGCGAACTAGGTATTGCAGGGCACACGAGAAATGAAGACTTTCTACTGACAATTCAGCCTCTAGCAAACGAGCTAGCGGAGCGATCACAACAGAACGGCAAAGAGATTTAGATCACCTCTGTCTGCTTGCTCCTGAACATTCAGACTGAACTTGCAAAGAGATTCTAGATAATCTCTTTCTGCTTGCTCTTGAACATTTAGACTGAACTTCAAGAATTTGAAAGAAACACACCATCCATCAGATAACAAGAAATCACCACCAGATCACAAGAAATATGGGAAAACAAGAAAATACCTCTCCTCCAAGGGAAAAGAGTAACTCTTCTTCATCCATAAGCAGTTCAGTGAAAATCATGGAAATGTCTGATAAGGAATTTAGAGCATTCATAATGTCGAAGCTAGCAGAGATGGAAGAGAAGAGAGATAATGAAACTGCTAAAGAGAAAGGAGAAAGAAGTTGACGAGTTCCAGGAGATGAGGAAATTCTTGCTAGATCTAAAAGACGAATTACACACTTTACAAAAGACTCAAACGGAACTGTTAGAGATGAAGTATATAATACAGGAAGTTAAAATCTCCCTTGAAAGTACTAAAAGCAGACTAGATCATTCAGAAAATAGAATCTCAGATGTAGAAGAGAAAATGGCTGGCCTAGAAAAATCCACCATGAAGACTGAGAAAATGGCCAAAAAATTTGAGAATAATATGCGAGAAGTACTAGATACCATCAAAT
>NW_006159784.1:1903261-1909485 GCF_000334495.1 Tupaia belangeri chinensis
GAATCAAGGATGGGGGGAAAAAAAAGCAAAACATACAGAAAACAAGAAATGGAAAATTATTTGCTGACAATAACATGTTTGTTGATGTGCTTGATTGAGACAATATACAGTGTACTCTGGATGGAAAATCTCACTTTGTATGCTGTAATGATGTACAGTGAATGAATGCAAATAAATAAATTGAAATAAAAAAAGAGAAATTTTAAAGTTACTTTTATGTCTCACATAAATATTTCCAGTAGGCAGCACTGCTCCATGTCCATTCACATGGTGTAATTATGGTTAATTTTTACCTTCTTGCTTATATTTCTATTTTTTTTCAAAAAACAAAAAAAGATAAATAGATGATATTGTGTCCTGAGGAAAAAAATATATATCATAAAATTTAGAGTCTGGCAAACACGTATCCTCACTATAGCATTCGGGCAGCTAACCTATTCTGAGTCTTAATGTGTTCATTTGTTAAATGGAGATAATAACTATTTTGACCTCACCAGGTCCAAGCTCACCAGGCTGTTGTGGGAAGGGAGAAATGCAAGGAGAAAGCAAAGTGTTTAGCATCAAATGGGCACAGTGAAAACTCAGTAAATATTCAACATTATTTCTAGTTATATCTCGAGACCTGACAGATGTATAATGTTTTAATCTCCCCCATTTCTAATTCAGGTCCTTGTCTCATTCTTTAAGTTTGTACTGCTATTACAAATCTCCCCTCTTCTGCAGACAGAAAGCTAAACTTTCCCCTCTTTTCCTTACCATTGAGAATGTCTGGTTTGGCTCCACATTTTCTGCTATTTGTTCAGACTGAGTTTCCTCCCCTTTGTTTACTTTAGTTCATTTCAATGTCAGAATAAGAATTTTATCCTGGCTAAAATACAAACCAAGCCACACTTCTTTATCTGCCCCTGCCCCTTGCCTCCTACCTGGGTGCTGGGTCTTGCTTTCTACCAAACTCTGCTTCTGTGGATGAGATGATCAGTCAAGGACAACTGATGCCAGGCATCACGTGCCAAAAGTGGGAGGCAAACAGAAGAATGTAAATAGGAGATCAAGAGAAGGAGGAACAAAGGCAGAACAGAGCAAAGTGATTTTATAACTTCTCTCCCATTGCCCCACAACCCAGTCTTCTCTTATCACTGCCTTTGCCAGTTGGCTTTAAACGTTGGGATAGATTCAGCCCCACGGTCAGGACACATTCAGCCCAAATGTAAGTAAAGGATTCTTCTCATTGCCTTGCTGCAGCCTGAAGTACATCCCCCAACAATGTAGCATCACACACATCTCAAACTGTATGTTCAAATTCCCTACTCCAGGGAACAAGGCCTCAGATGAAAATGGTTGTACTTGCTCTCTGAAATTCAGTGACAGGGAAGAGAGAAAGATATAAGACTGAGACCAGCAGTTGGCATAATGGCTATGTTGCTGGACTCTCATGTAGTCAACCGTGGTTCGAGTCCGGTCCCAGTGGCTTAAACTCACGCTGGGCACATGTGCGTGCATGCCCAGGACCCCGAGAGGAGAATGGAGAAGGGATTGTGGTGTGGCCATTCCCCCTGAGGGGTGATTTCTCACTTTCTGTCTCTGTCTCTGCCTTTCGGTCTAGCACACACATCCTATAGCAAAAACCTCTCCAAAAAAATTTTTTTTATATCTCTCTCTCTATATATATATATATGTACACACATATACATGACTTTGTGAAGACATATAGTTTCACCATATAAGGAAGGCAGGCTTCTTAGCTCCTTCACAATTAATAAAATGAACCTTTCAGTCAGAGCTGCATGAGGGAAACATGGGGAGGAACAGGAGGCTTAAAGCACTCATGCTCCTCAAAGTTATGAAAAAAAGCTTCCCATTTTCTATGCAAGTATTTTTCTTTTTCCAGCAGAAAAATGTTGGTATTTTTGTTACCATCCAGCAGCTGTAGCTGAGTGATTCAGAATATACTCTTGACTTAAGGTGGCATTTTTTGCCTTTTCATCAGATCAATATGTTACTTTGCCTATTTTATTTTTAGATTTACTGAGTGTTCTCAGGGTAGCAAATTCAAAGGAAAGAAATAAGCAAATTGGTTTGTATTTCAAAGCTTGTGCTGAAGTTTGACAGGAGAAACTCTTGAAAATTAACAAAGAAGCAGACTTTCCCAGGCCCTCCTTGCCGACATGTAGGATTTGTGGAGAGTCTGTTGTTGGGGAGTTGAGTTATTTCAGAGCTAGAAAACACACCTAGGAACTTTCAGCCCCCAGGCAAGGGATGCCCAGGCAAGTGTGTGCAGGAGGGCCAGAGTGGAAGCATGCACATGACTGTTTCTCCTTGACCATTTATTAAGAATTTACCATCGATCATAGGCAGGAATTTAGCAATTATTGCCAACCATTGCTTCCTTGTGGTTTCATAGAAAGCTGAAAGGTTTGAAAATGTGAATACATTTCCCTATTATTATATTATGATTCAAATTTAGAAGTAATCCTGAAAATGCAAATTCTGCTTTAAGATAATCAACTTGTGAACTGCCTAACCTCCACCCTCACCCTATCATAAGGATTAATGGAGTCAGCTCTCATTTGGCTGACTGTGGTTCAAATACCAGCCCCAGTAGCTTGGGGGACATGCTGAGTGTGTGCTCATGTTGCAAATCTCAAACGGATGGAGAAATGGCGGAGGAGGGATTGTGGCATGACCGCACCTCATTGGAGGATGGCTTCCTCTCTTACTCTCTATCTCTCTAGTGAGTACATGTACCCTCTAGCAATGGGGGAAAAAAAAGGATATAAAGTCTCTACACAGGGACTTACATTCTAGTGTCTTGGATTCTTAAGAGAGAGAGAGCAAATGCTCTGCGGATTTTCTGAAGTTCCTTTTTTCTTTTATGTCACTGTGGATAAACTCTCATGATATCTGTGATTTCAGCCGTCTGTGGTCTATATAACATCTTTTTCTGTCAGAGTTGTAGAAACAGCAATAACTGTATAAGGCAGAATGCATATATGTGCGCATGCAAACAAATGTACATTAAGTCAACATTCGATCTACACAGGGGGTCACTGGGATCTCTTCTCTAGGGTCGTATTGTTTCTGGGCTGCTGAGCGTGAGCATGTTACTAGATGAACTTGAAGGAAGTCTTACATTTTCTGTTGGTTTTAGGTAATGATTTTTCTTCCCTTTTATGTGAGAGTAGAATAGATGACATGTCTAAAAGCCTTAGAAAAGAAAAAGAGCTGTTGCAGCTATTTGCATGATGGGTGTAGCTGTGCACATCTAGCACATATATGTCCAAAAAACACTCACAGTGACAGGCTAGTCCTGATTTTGTTTCCCCTGAAATGGAATGCAAAATCAGTATCATTAAGTATGCTTCTTTGTTACCACTGGGACATTACTTCCATTTGACTTAAAAATATCACTGAGTCTTCTTGTTGCAGGCATTCTTTAAAATACAAATACTGTGTCATCTAATATGGCTATATTGCACAGATACATCTATTTCTTTAAACCAAAAAGACAAAACCAGATTTTTGGACAACATAAAATGCTTTCTGGATACACAAACATCAATAAAAACATTTTTAAAATTAACAGACATCAACAGGTATAAATACACTATCTAAAGCATTTAATGGTCTTTAACACAGCCAACTCCCCTGGGCTTGAAACAGCGTTAAATTCTCTTTTTGCTAGTGGCAAAAGAAGCTGTCAAGCACAACACTGAAAAATTGGTACCATTTCCTGGCCAGTAAGCACAGAACTGAGGGGCTAAGTATTTTATGGTTTTTATTTATTTATTTATTTATTTTGTTCTCATGCTGTTTTTCTTTTTTTTTTTTTTCTCTTTGTTTTTTATTCTTCTCTCCCTGTCTCTCGCCTGCTCCTGCCTGCTCAGGACTGATCGTGGTGACGTTAGCGGTATGTTGGATGCCCAACCAGATTCGGAGGATCATGGCTGCGGCCAAGCCCAAGCACGACTGGACGAAGTCCTACTTCCGGGCATACATGATCCTCCTGCCCTTCTCGGACACCTTCTTCTACCTCAGCTCGGTGGTCAACCCACTCCTGTACACCGTGTCCTCACAGCAGTTCCGCAGGGTGTTCGGGCAGGTGCTGCGCTGCCGCCTGACGCTCCAGCACGCCAACCAGGAGAAGCGCCTGCGCGCCCTCCACCATTCCTCGGCCGACAGCGCGCGCTCTGCCCGCCCGCTGATCTTCTCTACCCGGCGCAAATCCTCTGCGAGGACAACTAACAAGGTTTTCTTAAGCACCTTTCAGAGCGAGGCCAAGCCCGAGTCTAAGCCCCAGCAGCTGAGTCTCGAGTCACTAGAGCCCAAGGCAGAGACGAAACCAGTCAGCTCTGTTGCAGCGGAGAACGGTTTTCAGGAGCGTGACCTGTGAGTGTCAGGGAAGGAAGCGCTGAGTGGGAACCGAGCCTTCCCCCACCCCCCACGAAAATAACGTTACCCTCACAGGGCAGTCACAGAATAAACTGCAGCCCAGCAGGGACAGAATGGAAGCCAGGGGTTTGGGACCGGCAGGTGCCCACCACAGTGTTCTAAGGGCTGATTCGGCCCGCCTGCTCTTGACTGGTTCCATGAGCAAGAGACAGAGCGTGAACTTCCGTCCTCCTTTCCTTCAGGTACACACTGAAAATTCAGTCAGACTGAATTTATTCAGAGCTTACAAAAATGTTTTACACTGAACTCTTTCCTTATTTGCCAAGGAACAAAAAGAGATCTCAGACTCCCGTCCCTACCCAGAATAAAAGGACGCCCAGAAGAAACGCAGGGTAGTGGGGGAACGAGGGTCAGAAGAACGATGCAGGAGGGGTTGGCATCTCCTTTGGCTTCAGCAGTGTGCCAAGAAGAGGGCTGATTTGAGGAGCAGGACGATGGTGGGGAGCCCTGGCCTGAGGGCCGAGGCTGAACTGCCCCTTTTCTTGGGCCGCGGCCCGTTGCAAAGAGGAGTGTTGCAGCAGCTGATGCACACTGAGTTCAGTTTCCCGGGGGAGCAGAAGGACTGGTACCCGGCAGAGGCGATGAGACAGGCGGCGGATGATGCGCAGGACTTGCGGTACATGATCCCTGCAACACAGACCCAAAGGAGCTGGGTTAATGTGCGCTGGCCAAAGGACAGCCGTCCCTCTCAGCCCAGATCCAGACGCAGTTCTTCCTCCCACACAGCCCAGAAATGTGGGGCCAGGGTGGTGCTTCAGCTTGTTTCAATGAGCCCCCAAAAAACAAGATTTGTGGTAAAAGAGGCAGTCACCATTTCACTACCTTTGACGAAATTGTTCCAAAAGCTATTTCAGATGCCAAAACCAGTGAATAAAGGGCTGTCACAGTCAGAGTCTGATTGTTTTCCAAGTCAGCATTCACATTGTGTAACTAGACACAGTTTTTATTTAGGTTTCTTTTTTTTCTTTTGGTTTAGTCTTATCTCATGTCAGTGAGGACCACAAGTGGTGCTTCCACATCTTATCTCTGTTATTACTTTATAAACCACTATAGAAAGCTAGCTCTCCACGATGTGTTTATTAAGCCCTGGAATTCTTTGAATAAAGACCAAATCCCAATGGGAATAAATCTGATTTCTGCTGAAAGAGATCCTGATTTTTCCCGAGTTTGAGGGTCCACTGGACTTGGCGAGGGAGTGCCCTGTCTGACAACAACCCAGAATAGCCTTGTTCTCAGGAAGACGCTTTGACCCGAGGAAACATGGCCATCTGCCAACTTGGCATCACACAGCTGGCACTTGGTAACACACACCTGGGCCTATAAAGGAGCTCCCCAAGAGCACTGGAGGGCCTGACTCCAGGAGCACATGTCTTGTCCAAATTGCATATAGCTGACAAATCAGGGTGTTGTGGATAATTATTTAATTTTTTGTTTTTTTTTTGAGAGGTGTTTGCTATAGGGAGCGTGCACTTGCCAGAAAGACAGAGAGAGACAGAAAGCGAGAAATCCCCCCCCCCCCAGGGGGAATAGCCATGCTGCAATCTCTTCTCCTCCATTCTCCTCTTGGGATCTTGGGCACCCACGCACATGTGCCTGACGTGAGTTTTAAGCCACGGGATCTGGGACTCAAACCACGGTCGACTACATGGGAGTCCAGAAACATAGCCATTATGCTAACTGCTGGTCCCTCATTTAACTTTTAACAGCTGAAATGTTATTCAACCTAAACAATAATGATGACAACGTAATAATAGTGAGGCTTACTTAAGGCATTC
>NW_006159784.1:1910943-1920929 GCF_000334495.1 Tupaia belangeri chinensis
CATTCCTGTATGCCAGCCATGAGGATCAGCAGTTTGCACCTGGCCATGGATCTATTTCTTGACTTCCATTCTGAAGACAAGTTTTCTGACTAAAGGATAAGGAGGAAGCTCAGAGAAAACTGGCAGTGGTCCCGGGGAAGACTGAGAACTGCACTGGAAGGAGTAGTGATTGAGTACCCCACAGACCACCAAGCAACTTAAAGAAAATGCCTCCTCGGGTCCAGACAATGGCACCCTGGTAAATCACGATGCTTTGTAAAGCTGACCTACACGGGTTCCCATTTCATGTCTAGAGACTTTCCTGAGTATGCAGTCTATGTATGTGGCCGTGATAGGAGCTGGCTGAAACTGGGAGTGGGTATAGCATCAAGACCCTGTCAGGGGTGCTGTTTCTGGCTCTGTGACTCTTAGAATAAGTGTATAAATTTTTGTTTAAAGCCCCCAGATTTAGGTATGATGAAGTCATGTGGACTGTGTTGGTGAAATTTGGGAATAAAGCCACAAGCAAAAATCTGAAGAGCGTGGGGAGGGAGGATAAGACTCAGACAGAGAGGAAATGAGGTCTGTTCCTCCTAGGTGGGATGAGCTCCAGGGGGTCTTAGAACTTAAGACAATTCTATCATTCACATGCTTATCAGGATCAATTCCAAGGGGATCTAAAATTAAATGTTGCAGGGATGGAAGACACTTAGAACCTTGAGAGATTTCTTTAATCACGTAAACATTGGGAAGACTATTCTATGACACAACACTCAGAAGCCATTACAGAAAAGATTGATAAATGAGACTACTAAACACACACACACACACACACACACACACACACAACTCTGTCTAGTAAAGTCATTATGTAAGTAAAATGAAAAGACAAATGAAATATTGGGGGAGTAATAGTAACTCAAATCATAAACAACAAATTTCCTTAAAATGTAGAAAGGTCCAAATCAATAAGGAATAAATAATAAATCAGTAAGGAATTAATAAATAATAACCAATTAGAAAAATACTAAAGCAAATAAACAGACAGTTCACAGACAAGGAAATAGAAGGCGCTTTGAAACACATGAAAAGATGCTTTCCTTCCCTCATCATAAAGAGAAAAGCAAATTAAAACTGCATTGAGAAACTTTTAGTATTTACTACTTGGGCCAAGATCAAAGTTTATTAGCACCATTTTCATGAGTTTAGGGAACAGGCCTTTTCCTACATTGTTGGTTAAGAGTAAACATGTAGTAACTCCACAAAGGCAATGTGTCTATAGCTATCAATATTACAAATGCACACACTTATTGACCCAGCAATTCCACTCTTATGAATGTATCCTGCAGACATATTCACACATGTGCAAAATGACTATACACAGGGCTATTCATGGCAGAGTGGTCTGTTGTAGTAAGGGAATAAACAATCACGCTATCACCAGGGCACTGGTAAATACCCAGTGCTATATCCACACAATAAAACTCCACACAGCTATAAAAGAATGAGGAATAAGCTCCAAGGCATTGTGTTAAAACGCAGCAAAGTAGATCTGGTGCTGTGGGTGCTGTGGGGTAGATGTGAAGCACTGTACAGAGAGAGCCGGATCCCACGTGACCTGCCGTGGCTTCCAATCCCAGCCCTGGCTACTTGAAAAACACTTCAGGGATGTGCACCTTCCCAGGATTCTGACAGAGCAGAAATGGAGGAAAAAGGATGGTGGTAGGATCAGGCCTCACTGGGGGGGTACGCTTATACTTTCTCTCTCACGTGCACATAAGCCTTCTGAGGTTAAAAAAAAGCAAAATACAGCTGGATAGTACCTTCTTCCCTCTTTACCTTTCTCTCTTTCTTTTATTCTACTATTCATTTAACAAGTGAATTCATGCTTCTTACTATGTTCCATATACAGTTTTAAGAGATTTACAAATAATATATCATTTAACCTTTGTAATAACTAGTGGATATCTCCATTTTGTAGATGAGAAAAACTTAGGCAGGTAGCAGTTAAGAAATTTATTTGAGGGCCATGCAGGTAATATGTGCTACAGCAAGGATTTGAATTTTAAAAGCTTGGCTTTAGAATCTCTATTCTTACCCAGTCTACTACATTGGTTACCATGTTATAATATGCATCTGTTGTGTGGGAAAACTGAGAAAATCACACATACAAATACAATTTACATAAGTATCCCTAAAATATTTCTGGAAAAATATGCAAGAAAGAATATTGGTTGTCTTTGGGGACAGACATTAAGTGGCCACAGGATAGGTGTGGAAAAAGCTATACATATTTTTACCATTTGAAATTAGGACCATGAGAATGAAGTACCTTTTTTTTTAAAGTGACATTCTAAAATAAACAAGACTCCCAGTGAACCATCTTATCAACTAGTTTTGTTTTTTTCCTTCCACAAGTGTAGTGCAATGCCCTTCCTAGCTGTGTCCAACATCCAACATAGAGCTCCTGGGAATAAACACACCCTCAAGAAGAGAGTCAGCCCAATGACTGGAGCCCCAAAGATGAAGTCTCAGGGTCCCAGAGCAAGGGTAGTTCTTTCTTTCTCTCTCTCTCTCCTTTCTTTCTTTCTCTCTCTCTCTTTCTTTCTTTCTTTTTTTTAAAGGTTATTTTATTTCCTTTATGAGAGTGATACACAGGGAGAGACAAAGATATGCAGAGAGAAAAAGAAAGACAAATGCCTTCAACATGGCCTCATGCAGCATTTCACTCCCTTCCTAGCTGGCCAGGATCATGTGCATGCACAGCCATGTACAGATGGACCAGGAAACCGAGGCCTTGATCTCCCACCTTTGTCTGTGCAGCATGTTACCACAGAGCTAGCCGTTCTTCAATCCAGCCCCTAGGAGCACAGGTCTGGGTCTGAGTGAAGAGGGGCTGTGAGTGAAAGCAGGAAGGGCTTTTTCATGGACTGCATGGACTGCTGGTGGGAGTAGAAATGGGCATGAGAGCAACTGGAAGGATCTATAATCATTCAAAATGCACAGATCCTACAGTTCCTCTCTTGAGCATTTACCCTTCAAAACAAAACACACTTTCACATCCTTAGCAGAAAAGAATGTTCATTTATGCTATGGGAGGTTTAGCAGCAATTAAGAGGAAGATGAAGAGCTCTGTTTGTTCTCTTTCTCTCTCTCTTTTTTTAAATTTTCCAGAAGGTATATGCACTCACTAAACACACACACACACACACACACACACACACACACACACACACAGAGAGAGAGAGAGAGAGAGAGAGAGAGGAAAAAAAGGCAGATATAAAGTTAGAAAAACAGACAACCATCGATGAGTGATGCTTACATTGCAATTCCATCTCCTTCATTTCTCCCTCCTTTCAGATTTTGGGCATGCATGCACATGTGACCTGTGTGTTTTTCAAGATGCCAGGTCTGGGACTTGAATTTCAAGGTCAGCCATGTGAGATCCAACTGCCTTAACAAACATATTCTGCTCTGGAAGGTTCTTCATGAGTAGAAAATGAAGTTCCAGAACATTTAAGTATAGTGTTTATGTAAGAAAAAAAACCCACAAAGCAATAAATACCTGTTCAGGCAGTGCGTCTGCAGAAAGATGTAGGTGTACATGTCTAAGTATGTGAGTCCATATCTCTAAGTAAAATCAGAGCAAGAAATTCAGAAGGCTCTGTACCAAACAGTCCCTTTAGGTATGGGCTTTCAGGAACCACTTTTAATTTATTTGTGATATCTGAGTGTTTTACTGTGAGAATATACACATAAATTGCATCTGTAATAACAAAGTAATGGAAATGGAAAACATAAAGCAAGTGAACAGCTTCACTGAAATTCTGAAACGTGGAGGACTCAGTGGCATGTGGTATCAGGGGCCTACACCACAGTAGCCAGAACGCAGCCCAGTCTCATAGACAGGTGCTTCTCTGGAACCTCAGATGACTTTGGGGATACTTGACATGACTTTAGCCACACCATGAGCAGGAAGTGATGGCTGAGCTGTTGTTGTCCATTGATTTAGTTTCTCTGAACTTTCATGACTGATCTGAAGTTCTCAGCAACCCTCTGACCCACTATAAAATTAGGACAAGTGACCAAGAGCAGGAATAAGACACCTTTTGGAGACTTGACCAAAGAGTTGAGTGGTACTCTCTTGCCCTACATGGTATTTCTCTTAATTACTCCTAATACTCCATGTATTTTACCAATATATCTGCATGAATAGAATATAAGCTCCAGCAATGACTCATTAACTACTTAGCAAATGAATGAATGAAAGGATGAAGGAGAGAAGCTGAGAGGACAGAAGGAAGAATTAAAGGGATCTGGTGGTTCCATGACAGTTGATGTTTTGGGGTTACAGTTCATCTCTGACAGACGATGCTTTGACTTAAGTTTTTTTAAAAAATTTTATAATAATGCAAAAGTAATACACATTCAGAAGAAACCATACTTCAAGTACTCATACAACCATTCTGTTTTTCACTTTCCGTACAGTGTTCAATAAATCACATGAGATATTCAACACTTTATTATATAACAAGATGATTTTGCCTAATGCAGGCTAGTATCACACTAAGCTATGATATTCAGTAAGTTAGGTGTGTTAAATGTATTTTTGACTTACAATATTTTTGGTGGGATATAACCCAACTTAAGTCAAGAAAAATCTATAGTTGCAACAGGAATTTTATTCCTAGACTGGTGGGGCCTAGATAACAGAGATCATGTACAGCAAAAACAAACCTTCAGGCTTTGGTTGGTGCAAGACAAAGCTGTGAGAGGCTCTGATCTTGGTAAAAGAGATTCAGACCCAGAGCTAGCAGGCTCAGCTGGTTGATGAAGAGCTGTCCATCAAACCTGGCAAGGCTAATCCCAGCTTGGACCAGCTCCCAGCCACTCCACCCTGCAGGGGCATGGAGATGTGTCCTGCCAATGCCAAGTCATTTCTCACAGCTCTAATCTGCAGACCAGAAGTGTACTGTGGAACACACCACCCACTATCACCAAATTAATCAAGACACCCAGCGTTTAAAACTTTAATCCTCTTTAGTCTTTAGAGAGGTGATGGTCTCCTGGGGGCTCTTGGATTTAGTTGGGTGGCTATGCATGCTTGCTTTAAAAATACCACAAATTGTTCTCCCTGAGGAAGTCATTCGAATTAATCTGCCTTATTTAGGATGTGAATGATGGGCATGCCAAGGAATGAAGGAAAGAGTAAATAAAATACTGAGGTTATTTCCAGGGGAGTTCATTCTGCTGAAGTAATTGTACCTGTTCCTTGGGACCCGTGAAATTAGATTATGAGGGAATTTATGCTCCTAGGAGTAATGCTTAAAAGGTAAACTACAGAAATTACGAAAAGGGGACTGGATCGTCTGTACCCTACATATTGAAATTAAATTTTTGAAATGCACGCACAAAAATATTTCTGCACCATTGTGTGTCTTCTCTGTTTTAAAGATATCAGAAATGATCCTTCCATGTTCAGTGAACTAATATATGTAAAGCATTTGGAAGTGTGTGGTACAAAGTAGGTACTGGTTACTGCTGTCCTATTTTCCGTCCATGGGGCATCTTCTGATTCATGCCCTTAACGTACAAGCAGTTACTTCTGAAATTTACACACACTATGATACTTGAACCAGAGGGGACAGTGACTTCAATAACAACCGACGGATTTGCTCTGATATTTAAGTTCTCTTTTCCCCACAGCTTCATGCACTCTATCCCGCTTCCTCTTGGACTATGTTTGAGTTACATTTTAGCAGAGTGTTAGTTCTGAATTCACATGTTAGAAGAGTAAGGCAAACTGGGAGATGGGGGAGAAGGAGAGAGAAAGAAGTTTTACAGGCCGATGGGGAAGCTAGACGGGCCCCATCTTCTCTGTAGCAAGTACTCCACCAGGCATCCAGCTCGCTTTAGAGGGTTGAATTATTGATTACATGGCGGGTGGAGAGGGGTGAGAAAGATGTTTTTTCTTTTTGTTTGAGTCCAGCTCTTTTCACCTGTGCCTAACACAGCTGGTCACCACAGTTTGAGAAGGCAGAATAAAAAGCACCAGCAATAACCCTGCTGGAAGCAAGTCCAGCCCAGCAGTGCTATCGGCTTTGGAATTCCACATCACCAGGAGTTCAAACATGGATCTCAGGCTGGGGTTATGACCCAGATGCCTGAAGGTTGAACTGGCTGGTGCCAGACAGGTACAAAAACTCTTTAATGTACTGAATCACTGATGTGGTACTTCCCTTTGGCCAAAACCTTCCTTCATCAAAGTTCTGTACCTGTTACTTCACTAAAGGGCTGGCCAGAAGGAACAGCCACTCCCCAGGTAGGAGTTAGCACTTTATCTGGTGAAAACTGCTCAAGCATCCATGTGCAGAATTACGTGGGCATTCCTTAAATACACAGATTCCCAGAACCACCTGCAGGTTCTTCTGACACAGGTGGTCTAAACTTCCAAATTACTGCTTTAGGGAGGGAGACAGCACATGCAGAGTGTAAATGAAAATTTTAATTTATACAAGGAAAAGTCTTTCCACTAATGGCAAAGATTGCATTATGCATTACAACCTGGTTTCTGCTCTGCAGTGGGGACCTGGGGAAGCCTTTGACACCTTGATGATCCACAGATATGGAGAGGAAGACATGAGCAGTTCCCTCTTCACTGCATTCCAGTCTCTTACTTCATTGCTTTTTGTTTCCTTCTACCCTGCTGTCAAGACTGACTTGTTCTAACTACCTTATTAGAAGACAAACTCAGCAGGTGCCATAGTGGTTAAGGTGCTGGACTCCTACATGATAACTGTGGTTCGAATCCTAGACCGGGTGGCTTGAAACTCACACCAGGTGCATGTGTGTGTGTGTGTGTGTGTGTGTGTGTGTGTGTGTACTCAAAATCCTGAGAGGAGACTGGAGAAGAAAGGGTTGCAGCACGGACATCCCCACTAGGGGGCAATTTCTCACTTTCTCTCTCTCTGTGTCTCTGGCAAGTGCATGCACCCTATTGCATAAATCTCTTTCTCAAACAAAACAAAACAAAACAAAACAAAACAAAACAAACTCCTCTAAAGTGCCTGCCCTCCGGACTTCACCTGGGGTAGCCATGCATATTTGTTGTATACCACTGAGCTCATAAGTGAGGTGACCAGGTGAAGAGCCCAGGACACTCCTACAGGTTCGGTCCCTTCACACTAAGATGGGTTCTTCTCTTTGGCCTTTTATATCCCACTGAGGTACCCTTTCCTTTCCAAAACCTACAGTCTCTACTCCAAGGGTTGGTGTAATTTCTCTGTGAAGGGCAGACAGTAAATATTTTGGCCTTAGCAGGCTAAATGGTCTCTGTGAAAACTACTCCATTTTGATATTATTGTCATAGAAGCAGTCATAGACAATATGTAATGTACAGGTGTGGATTTGTTGCAATATAACTTTATTTACAGAAATATCTGCATTTTTCTGCTCAGGCTGCCATAGCAAAATACCATGAACTTAGTGGCTTAAAGAACAGAAATGTATTCTCTCACAGTTTTGGAGGTTACAAGTTCAAAATCAAGGTGCCAGGAAACTCGGTTTCGGTAAGTGCTCTCTTTCTGACAGAGAGAAGGCCACTTTTTCTCTGTGTCCTCACATGGCCTTTACTTTATGTGTGTGCAGAGACAGAGAGCTCTGGTATCTCTCCCTCTTACATAGGGACCCCCATCCATCTGACCAGGGCCACATTTTGATGAGTTAACCTAACCCTGATTTCCTCTCAAAGGGCCCATTTTCAAGCACCATCACGTAAAGGATTAGGATAGAATTAATTATTAATGAGGACAGACTAGCATGGAATTTGGGATAGGGCATAATTCAGTGCATAACACAATAGGTGGAGGTTCTTATTTGCTGAACTCAAATTCTGATCACCTTGGTCCAAGCTCTGTGGCATAGCGGTGGTGCACAGTGGCTATAGCTATATGGATAACCGTGGGTATGATCTCCAAAATGACTTGAAAACATGCTGAAGCACCTAGGATACCCAGGAGCTGGAGGCCTGGCTAAAAGGGATCCCTAAGTGACAAAACCCTGCCACGGGTGCTTCTCTCTCTCTCTCCCTTTTATATATGCACATATGCATTCTCTGTCATAAAAAAAAAAATCCAGTCAGGTCAACCCTGTAGCCTAAAGAAGGGAACTGGATTCCCATATGGCTAACCACAGTACAAATCCCAGACTTGGTAGCATGAAAAACATGCCAGGCACATGTTCATGTGTACTCCTTCTGCTAACTGACCTTACTTTACTGTGTAACTTGTAATAAGAACCCTAATCTTAGCTTTGTTGAATTTTCATAGAAAGTTGGCCTTGAGAGCCCAGCCAGAGAGCAGATGTGTCTAAGAAAATGAAGGGCAGGAATATGCTGGCTTTTAGGGTGAGATGACCACAATTGCAAATGACATTGGTGTTAACCAGTCTTTGGGTGACAAAGAAAATGATTGACTTCTGTCTTGCAGAACATGTAGTCCTTCCCTTTCTCTTCTCTTCCAACTTCCCTTATTTCTTTCTCTTTAAAATGCCTTGCCCCAGTCTGTGACTTCAGAGATGGTCTTTGAACATGAATGCACCATCTTCCCAAGACATTGGTTTCTTGAATGAAGCTACCTTTCCTCTCTACAAACACTTATCTCTGGAGTATTGACTTTCCAGTGACAAGTAGCCAAACATGGGTTTGTTCACCAGGCAGAAATGTAGTCATTCTGGTTACAGCTTGAGAGGAAAATGGAAAAGAAAGGGAGAGTTGGAGGTACTACTTGAAGGCTATTCCTAGCATGCATGGGATATGGACCTGTTGAGTCAAATTAGTGTTTAGGTGTCTTATGAAGTTGTTCAATTTAAAGCCCAAACTGCAGGAAAACCTCAGCAGACCCTCCCCAGGTATGGCATCAGTACGATCATCTTTAGGACTTGTCTCCATTGATTGCCCTATCTGAAGTTTCTGAGTCTTTCCTTTGGTGAACCAGAAACTACCTCATTTTTGTAATAAGGATCTTAATCTGAAGTTGAAGCAGATCTTGTTTTCTGTGATGCCCACATTTTAACCATTCTGGATTCAGATAATTTCTTGGGCTTTATTGTTGTCTTTTTTGAAAAAAATAAAATTTTTTAAAAAAAAGAAGCAGTGGAGGTTTTTAATGCACAGTTATAAAAGATGATGTGGAGGAGAGGCAAGGGAGCAGGCCTCAGAAGACACCTTCATGGCTCCTGAGAACTAGTTATTTCAAGGGAAAAAGTGAAATGAAGAGTTTCCACTGATAATTCAGCCTCCAGCCCACAAACTCGAGTGGTAGGAAGCCTTTCAAGCCTCCTGTCTCTCTCTATCTCTGTCTCTCTCTCTACCTCTGTCTCTGTCTTCTCTTTTTTTGTATTTTTTCCTTTCTAAAAATTTTTAAGGTAAAGCATTTTCTTTGCTTTCAGCCCTTCCCTTCCCTTTATCTTGTTAATAATCCCCTCTCCCCCTCCCAACCCAGGAAAGGCAAGGGAGCAGGACTTCAGAAGACACCTTCATGGCTCCTGAGAACTAATGATCTCAGTGGAATAAGTGAAATGAAGAAGATTTTCCACTGATAATTCGGTGGAAATAATTTCTAATTTTTGCTTTTTAAAAATAATTTTGTTTAGATAATTTTGTTTTAGATTTTTCTTCTCTTTTTCTCTTTTTTGGTAGTTTTCGTTGCTGTTTTTTTTTTTTTTTCCTCTCTCTCTGTTTCCTTTTCTGTATGCTCTTGGATGTTCAGATTGAACTTCAAGTGTGGGAAGAAACACACCATCCATCAGGTGACCAGAAATTACCACAGGGTCACAAGAAATATGGGAAAGCAAGAAAATACCTCTCCTCCAAGGGAAAAGAATAACTCTTCTTCATGCACAGACAGTTCAATAGAAATCATGGAAATGTCTGATAAATACTTTAGAATATTCATAATGGCGAAACTAACAGAGATGGAAGAGAAGAGAGACAATGAACTGCAGAAGAG
>NW_006159784.1:1921306-1931234 GCF_000334495.1 Tupaia belangeri chinensis
TCCTGCAAGAAAACTTTCCAAACCTAGAGAGGCACTCAAAGATCCAGTCCCAAGAAATACAAAGGACCCTAAATAGAATCAACCCAAGAAGATTTCCAAGACACATTATAGCCAGACTGACAAAAACCACAGACAAAGACAAGATACTAAGATTGGCAAGAGAGAAATGGCAAGTTACCTACAAAGGATATCCCATCAGACTAACAGCAGAACTCTCATCCGAAACAATGCTAGTGAGGAAAGAATGGAAAAATATATTCAAAGTGTTAAGGGAAAAGCAATTTCAATCAAGAATACTGTACCTGTCAGGCCCAGGTTAGGTTCTTAGACTAACGTAAACAGACTGGGCATGGTGGTGCACACCTGTGGTCCTCGTTAACTGGAGGCTGGGGCAGGAAAATCATGAAATGGAAGGATTCTGCAAAAATACCTCTCTCTCTTTTCTCACCTCTCTTTTAAAAAAGTAAAAGAAAAGATAGAGATAAAAACAATAATGTCAGAGAATTAGTATAGGTTGAGGATCCTTAATTCAAAAATCAAAAATTTAAAATGCTCCAAAATCTAAAACTTCTTGCATGACAACATGATGCCACAGGTGGAAAATTTTACATCTGACCTCATGTGATGATGACCCATAGTCAAAATACTGCAATACAAAAATATTGTATAAAATTGTCCTCCGACTATGTGTTATAAGGTGTATATTAAACATAAATGAATTTTGTGTTTAGAATGAGGTCTTATACTCAAGATATCTCATTATGTATATGCAAATAGTGGTAAATATATAAAAATAAATAAATACACATATGTATATATATGAAACTAGAAATGGAAAATTATTGATAATAGCATGCATGATTAAGCCACTATGCAGTATATTCTGGATGGGAAACCACATTTCTATGCTGTGATGATGCTTAGGCGATAAATGTAGATTAATTAATTAAAAAAAAAGTTTCATGAGAAAAAAAACACAAAAGCTGTTTTTCTTGAAATTAAAAACAATGCATATTTGATGACTGCAGTAAGCTATATAGCCCCAGCTAGGTACTACTTTATTGAATGTTCATTCTACTCACTGAGGTTTATGCTTAAAGTCAGACTTGTGTTCATGGATATGTACATATCAGCTGTTCTTGCTATTGGAAATATTTAGATTAAGTTCATTAGCTAATCAATAAAATGGGGGGAAAAGGCATAGAAACCAACCATGGATACCAGAGACAGTGTGGGAGGAGGGTGAGACATGGCAGAGGGTGAGCGATAGGGAATCAAGAATGGCAAAAAAAAAAAAGTAAAATATACATGGAACAAGACATGGAAAATTACTTGTTGATGATAACACTTGTTGATGATAACACGTATGTTGATGTGCTTGATTGAGCCAATATACAGTGTATTCTGGATGGGAAATCTCATATTGTATCTTGTAATGATGTATAGTGAATGAATGTAAATTTTAAAAAATCTGAAAAAAAAAAAAGATGAAGTGGTCACTTCTTTCCCCTTTGGATTTAGTCATAATTTTCTAGATGTACTTTTGGGAATCTTATGGCTTTCTAAGTCTTTTTAAAAAACCCTACATGACAGTGAGAAAAAGATAATGATTATGTTCCTTTTAGAAAACACAATTTTCAGATGAATTTTCATTGCCAAAGAGATACTTTAAGAGTTAAAATGGCCATGTAACTTACTAAGAATGTATTCGGTTGTATGAGGGGCTATTGTTCAGTTCTTTTTTGGATGCATTATTTCTTGATCTGTCTCAAAATGACCACATAGATTCAAAAATTCTACTCATAGTTGCTGGAAAACTCTGAGGAAAATACTATCTGGACATAAGGTAAGAAATGGAACTGCAATTGTCAATAACTTCACCATGAAAAGAAGGGGGAAGAATTACTGACATGTTGGGATGTAAAGATACTGGGCTGAGTATGAGAGAGATAAGGTTTGCACTAACTTCTTCCATCAAGGGCTGGGGCTTCCAGGAGTTTGGCTCCTCTCCGTTATTTGCCTCAGTTTCCTCATCTACAAAATGGAGTAGAAGAAATACCACGCCCATGTTTCCATTTACTTCTAAATATTTCCTTACCTCGTGGGAAAAAACATGAATTCTAGAATCCAACAAACATAGACTAGAAGTCTGTGAGGCACTTCCTTGGATATTACTTAGCTTCTCTAAGCCTTAGTTTACCCTTCTGAAAAACAGAAAACTGTGTACCTGTCTAAAAGAGTAACATGATGAAGACTGAAGATGACAATATGTAGAAAGCATCTCTGACTGTGCCAGCCTATAGCATGTGCCTGAGAAACATCAGTTTTTGTTTTTAATTAAAAAAAAAAGTTACTGGAGAGAAATAATTGACAGGGTTGAGGGAGAGAAAATTCAAGATGAGCCTGGAGCGTCTTGTGGTATCAAAAAGTAATGAAACATTCAGAAAAGGACAGAGCATGTTGAAAGGACATAGGAGTCAACCTCCAGGTAGATAAAGCCAGAGCCATCTGAACAACAAAATAAAAATAGTGTTGGATTAGGATCCATGGAATAAAGTGAACATCCTTGAGTCCATTCCAATAAAAATAAATAAGTAAATAAGTAAATATTTGGAGAAGGGACAAATTTCCTTATAGAAGAATCACGTTTAATAAATGCAGAAGAAATGAGGGAAATAGAAATTAAGATTAAAGCATACAGTGGGACCAGCAGTTAGCATAATGACTATGTTGCTGGACTTCCATGTAGTCGACCGCGGTTTGAGTCCCGGACCCGGTGGCTTAAAACTCACACCGGGCGTGTGTGCGTGCATGCCCAAGATCCCGAGAGGAAAATGGAGGAGAAGAGATTGCGGCGTGGCCATCCCCCCTGGGGGGCGATTTTTCGCTTTCTGTCTCTCTGTCTCCCTCTGTCTGGTGAGCGCACGTGCCCTATGGCAAAAATTTCTCCAAAAAAAAAAAAAAAAGCATACAGTAATAATTGATGTGTGTGGGGAGATCCACCAATAGATGCCGAAAATACTGGGCAAAGTTTGAGAGAGAGGATATTTGTATCATTTTAAAGTTATCTTCATCAAGTTATTTATTATATAGAAAAAAAGCCCAGTAACTTTACAGTGCAGGAATCGAGAATACACCGTCTGAATTAAATGATCAAAGTTAGCATCACTGGGAGTAAGACATGTTGGCCTCATGCACTCCTTGATAGAATGGACAGAAAGGGTGCATTTTTCACTGTTTGTCAAAATGCATAACCTCAGTCTGATTATGATAAAACATCAGATAAACCCAAACTAGGGGGCAGCATATGAAAATCCTGACCTGTACTTAAAGAGTATCAAGATCCCAAAAGATAAGAAAAGAATGAAGAGCCATGAGAGAAGAAGATGTGACAATGAAATGCAATGGGATTCTAAATAGGATCCTGGAAGAGAAAAAGGAAAAACGGGGCAAACCTAAATAGAAAAATAAACATTTTTTTTTAAACTTTGTTAACAATGTTGAGCCTATGTTAATTTCCCAGTTTGGACCATTGTTCTATGATCATTCAAGTCATTGACATGAGCCAGAAGCCAGGTGAAGCGTATATAGAAATTCTGTACTATTTCTGCATCTTTTCTGTAAATCTCAAATTATTTCCAAATACATTTTTTAGAGTTTTCTGCCTTTGGCAAAGGTTTTTGCCATAGGTCATGTGTGCTCATCAGACAGAGACAGAGACAGAGACATTGAAAGGGAAAGTAAGACATCACCCCTCATGGGGGAAGGCATGCTGCAGTCCCTTCCCTTCCATTCTCCTTTTGGAATCCTGGGCACAACCCCCCCACACACACCTGGTATGATTTTCAAGCCACTGCGTCTGGAACTTGAAGCAGTCGACCTTGTGGGAGTCCAGTGATGCAACCACCATACCATCAGTTGGCTCCAATTAGAAAAAAAAAAAAATTAAAAGGTACTAATATTGGTCTGGCAGGTGGTGTGGTGTTTAAGCATGCTGGACTCCCACACAGCCAACTGTGGTTCTAGTTCTGGACCTGGCGGCTTGCTTTCTCACACACCCTTTCTCTCACACTGTACTCTTTCTCTCACACTGTCCCTTGCTGGTCAAATTAAAATAAATAAATAAATAAATAAATAAAGTTACATAAAAATTATTTTTTAAAAAAGATTCTAGCATGGGAGAGGGACAGTTTATATGCTTTCTTATGTTATTTACATTATACTTACCCTAATAGATGCTTCAGTGAAACTTGCTGGGTTGCTTCTCAGACTGATAACTAATTGAGTATGCATGTCTGTGTGTAACTGACAGACAGCCCCAAATACCTGTGGTATTTAGCTATTAAACTCTTGCCTCTGGAAGTTAAAGGATTCTGGGACTCCAGAGATGATTATTTTTCAATGTAGCTTTTGGAAAGATTACGGGGGAGAGGTTTTTCCCCTAGACTTAATATTTCCTTCCATGTGAAGGGAACAAATAATGTAACTCCTGGGCTTACTCCCTTTTTGGTCCCTCTTCCCCAAAGAAAGAGAAGTGATGCATCTGATTGATAAATTTGGGAAGAACAGACAGGGTACACACATTCCTTTTGCTTCTTAGGATTGAATGGCTCATACCATTCACTCTATCCTATTGCTTAAGGCAAAAGGTATTCTGACTGCTCCTTCCCATTTAAGGCCTTGTTTGTGATTGGGTAAATCAGCTAATTTGAAGATGCTAATTAAAAAGTCTCTTGCCCCAACAGTATTCCCTCCAATTTAGCCTTTCTTAGTAACAACAATGATATTTTTGGTTTCTTCCACCTTGCTCCTTATTCTATTAATTTGCTCAGAGCCTGGGTGAGAAAGAACGCTGGTAACTATTGGGCACTCGTTAGACTCCAGCAGGTTCCACTCGTCCCAGGCTGTCCAGTGTCCTAGAACTTAATTCTATAACTGATTTTCTGGGAAGTTGGGAAATGTTTTCCAAATGGATCTTCTATGCCCATAGTCCTGGACCTGGAGAATCATAAACCATGACCACCAGACATTGTTTTTGCTTGGTGTGCTTAACATCCTTCTGATGTATAGGGCTGAGAGAGAGTCTATAAACTCTCTCCTTCCCCATCAACAGATGTACATGCAACTTGGGGTCATCCCAGAGACTTCAGGTCGATAGATCTATTACAGGCTACTTGCTATAAAGCATGCTTTCAAAATAAGTTATTTTCTTTAACCTCTACCCCAATGGTCAATTAAAATAGCAGCGTATCACTTATGTTCGTCCCTCTTTGTGGATCATCATGCATTTATCTTGCCCAGTAGTTTCCTTTTCCTTTGCTCTCATTGCTGGTGCTAAAATAAAAATTTCTAAACAGGACTTTTAAATAGTCCATTACTTTTCACTCTGCGTTATGCAATCTAGCTTTGAAGTCAGGCTTCAAACTGCTACTTGTGTGAATGCTCGTCTGGGAGTGAGACTAATCCTTCTCTACACAAAAAATAACCAACACTTAATGCACCATAGTTATGATTACATCACAATAAATATTCTATGCAGGACTAGGAGCAGCTTCTCAAAGAACAATACTTGGGAACGGGGTAATTGGAATGAGCTATATGCATTTCCACTGAGCTTTGAAAGAAACTGCAAGCAAAAGGATCTTCGATCTGTTTCCAAATTTTTTTTTTCTTTTCTTCCTGGTAAAGAATACCTTGTGAAGAATTTTAACAATCTCTGCATCCTAATAGAAACAACTTGGGAAGAAGAAGCTTATCTACACTTGTGCTCCATTACTACATGATTGGGCAGTGTTTATCAGGCATAAGGAGAGAAGACCAGAAAGGTAGGATTTTTTTTCCGGACAATTTTGTACTCTGGCTCTTAAATCATTTTCCTTTGCCATGAATGTGAATATTTTAAAGGCCAAAGAAGTTCCCTCCATTTGAGCTGCAGATGGCCTCAGGAACCAAGCAAGAATGCTAACAATCCATTGTAGATTGGCAATAAAGAGATGGTGCCAAGTTCTGCACTGATGCTAAGTCAGCCCACCTTGGCCTAGACAGTGAAAAGGGGAACCGAGACTAATACCAGGAGGCTGCAAAGACCTCTAGAAGGGTAGAGGTAGTATAGAAGTATTAATGTTTATTGTTGGTTTGTTTTGAGAGATTTTTGCCTTTGGGTACATGCATTGACCAGAGAGAGAGAGAGACAGACATAGTGAGAGGGAAAGTAAGAACTCACCCCCCATGAGGGATGGCCCACCACAATCCTTTCTCCTCCATTTTTCTTCCAGGATCTTGGGCATGCACACACATGCACCTGGTATGATTTTTAAGCCACCAGGATCTGGACTTCAAACCACAGTTGGCCATGTGGTAGTCCAGCGATGTAACTGCTACTCCATCTGCTGGGCCCGACATACTAGTATTTTAAAACAACAGGCACAGGGGTCAGCAGGTAGTGTAGTGGTTAAGGCACTGGACTCCCACATGGCTGCCTGCAGTTTGAGTCCTGGACCTGGTGGCTTGAAACTCATACTAGGCATGTGTATGTGCATGCCCAAAATCCCAGGAGGAGAATGGAGGAAAAGGGATTGCGATGTAGCCATCCCCCCCACGGTTATTTCTCACTTTCCCTCTCTCTGTCTCTCTCTGGAGAGTGCCTGTGCCCAATGGCAAAAACCTTTATAAAAAAAATTCAGCAAGCATAACAACAAAATAGAGATGAAAAAGATGCTACAAGAATACATTCTTCTTCCTTGTAACAGGGATGTGTTAAAAAGTTCATTATCCAGAAGACTTTGATTACCCTTTCAAAAGTTTCTTTGTTGAGTTTAATTTTCAAGGCTGTTAACTACTGATGCCAAGTTAATTATAGCAAGCAAACAACTAACCCACAATGTATGATGCCAATTGTTAGTTTTACTTTAAGTCTTGCATTAGATTTGAATTTCTCTGCTCATTTATAACTTTCCAAGTCAGGAAGGTTTCTATGCTGTCTCCTTTTTCCTCAGCTGGTGTCTTTGTTCTCTAGTTTGCCATAGGGGACTGAAGGAACAGATATTTATGACTTATTATCTCAGTTTTAACAAAGCCCTTCAATGATTTATGAAACTGTGCTCTTGCATTTTTAACCTTGATGTCCTTTTGATTATCATTCTGAAATGGTAAGATTAGTATAGTGGGGCCCCAAATTTCATAATCAGTTTTTTGCATATGAATTCACCCAAATGTAGGAAAAACAGAGTCTTTGATGGCAATTATAGCTCTAGATAGTATGAACCAAGAACATCTAAGCATTAACCCAAAGCACTCTTTCATTTGTCACCAGGGGCATGGCATTCTCTCTAGACACTATTCTTACCTAACATTTAGTTATACTTCAATATCTCAGAAGACAGTAGACCAGAATTCTGGAATGTCATGTACATCTTGTGCTAAACTTGTTAGTGTATATGTTCCTTTTTTTTTCCTTTTCTTTTTTTTGGAGAAGTTTTTGCTATAGGGTGCATGCACTCACCAGAAAGACAGAGAGATAGAAAGCGAGAAATCATCCCCCAGGGGGGGATGGCCATGCCGCAATCCCTTCTTCATTTTCTTCTGGGGATCTTGGGCACGCACGCACACATGCCCGGAGTGAGTTTAAGCCACTGGGTCTGGGACTCGAACCGCAGTTGACTACATGGGAGTTCAGCGACATAGCCATTATGTACTGCTGGTCCATGTTTCTTTTCCTTTCAAAATTTGACAGTGGTACAGAATTAAGGTCCTTTGATCATGTACTTCTGTATTCAGTTTAGGCAAAAGCAGGTAATATTTGGGAAAAGACATTATCTTTACCCTTTCTCCAGGGGTCTCTGGAAACACTATGCTTGAATTTTTCCAGTCTTGTGCCAGGACTGCTCAAAAGATGATTTGGCAGAGGCTGACAGTTGATTGACTAGTCACTACTCTTACAGCAACTAGTGATCACTTGACAATGTTCTAACCAACAAGAATGAAGTAGAATCATTTTGACAGACGTTGGGAAAACTTTTGTGTTCGTATTAAAAGGCAAGGCCACAGCCCAGCCTCAAAGGCATGTGCTGACAAGCTCTGCAGGCTGAAACCACATGGCAGGCAAGGTTCAATTCCTGGACCAATCTGAAGCTCAGGCATGGTGATGCGTATCTTTAATCCCAGCAACTTGAAGGGTGGGGTAAGGCAGCAACTTGGTGAGGGCCGAGGGAACAGGATTGCAAGCTTGAGGCTGGCCCAAGCTACATAGCGACACATTGTCTAAAATAGCACTGGGCACAGTGACATGTGCCTGTAGTTAAACTGTGAGGCTGAAGCAGGAGGACCACAACATGTTCATAGTCTGTCAAAAAAAAAAAAAAAAAGAAAAAGAAAAAGAAAAAGAAAAGAAGAAAAGAAAGGGGAAATGAAAGCAAAGTTAAACACAAAAGCTCCCTGTTGCTATCCTTTTCCTTTAACTTGAATATAATAGTCATCTTGCAACTAAGAGGCAGAAAGCAAAGTAGGAAAAGTAAGCAGAAATGTAGAGAAAGTCCAGATCTTTGATAACAACACTGGGCTATGTGAATAATCCAGAGACATCTACTTGAGGACTATTTTGTAGGTAAACAAGATAGTTTTTGTTACTTGCAGCCAAAAGCATTCTTAAGTGATACAGGAACACATGTCCAGGGTCAAGGCAAGAATAGAGAGGAATTTGGCAGCAGCAATAGCTGGTTAATTCTCTTATAAAGCCTGGCCCTGTAGACTAATAAAAGGGATATACCGAAATGCTCCCTGATTCCCAGGAGCTATTGCAACTGCAGCATCTTAGGGCTTTGACATGAGAAAGACACCCAGATACTGTCATATCATGTCAATGAATAATATTTAATATTTATTAAATTATAATAATAATATTTCATAAAATTTGATAATATTTCATAAAAGGGGCAAGAATCTAAACAATTGTCTAGATTCTTAAAGTCCAGTGAAATAGTATTAGGGTAAAACAGACAGTAGAAGAATGAAAATGTAGTGTGTTTTTTGCTTCCTTCTATGGTTGACTTTGCTCAAACTAAATGGCTGATAGTCTGAATTGCTTGTGTCTTGCAAAATAAATCTGTATGTATTTTTAGCTTTTATTACCTATGTGGGAGAGGACTGGGGTGAAGAAATTTGGGGGGAAGTATGTCTATGTGTGTATGGGGGGCTGGATATTTCCTTCTTTTCAAGGGAGTTTAATACCAAGGCTGACCTCAATAGTGTAACAGTTTTTAGGTGGGAGGATTGCACACTCCTCTCCCCCTTTGACTGCCCAGTTAGTTGGTCCTTTAGAGGGATGTCTCTGTGTCTGTGTGCTTCCTGAAAATAATCCTTTCCAAAGCAAAGCCAGGTCAGCCTTGAAAGGAAGCTAACAAAATAGAAAACCTGGGGGTGGATTACATTTCAAAGTGGCTAAATGACAACTGTTACTAACAGGCATTAGTCAGCTATTTCTAGTTTAGCTAAGAAGCAACAGATATATTCAAGGTACCTTTATTTATTTATTTTTTTCTTTTTTGCCATAGGGCATGCTTGTGGGAGAGAAACAGAGACAGTGAGAAGGAAAAGTGAGAAATCTTTTCCCAGGGGGATGGCCACACTATAATCCCTTGTCTTCCATTCTCCTTCTGAGACTCTGGGCACCTATGCACACGAACTCAACATGATTTTCAAGCCACCAGGTTGGAGACTAGAATAGCGATTGGTTATGTGCCATTCACCACTTTTATTTCTGGTATAATACTTAAAAATATTGACAAATATTGCTGTTTTAGCTTGAAGCTCAATTTCTTCCATATACACATTCAGTAAACATTGATTTGGTGTCCAAACACCAGTGAGTAAGTTTGTGTCTGTGTGTAAGAGAGAAGGCTGGATAAAAGAGACAAAAAGGGAACGAGAAAGA
>NW_006159784.1:1931246-1935768 GCF_000334495.1 Tupaia belangeri chinensis
AAAGAGAAAGAGCAAGTGAACGAGAGAAAGAGCTAGGCAACCGTGTGCTTTCAGAAGTCTGTGTACAGAAACCAAAACCATGAATGGGCTCCAGTCAATGAAGCTGTAGTTCAATTCCATTAGAAAATACACTCTAAGATACTGAAGGGATCCAGCACCAGGTGAACTGCTTGCTGGAGAACACGGAACAAAGATAAACTTGCCAGAACATTCTTCTGTGATGCTCCTGTCATCAACTACACCAATTGCTAGACATGCTTCTCAACAGGTGCAGGTAAGCAGGCTTTTATGCACAGAGCCAGGATTTACTAGGGCTGATTTTGTGTCGGGATCTTAATCCACTCTTATCCAAAACGTCTGCTACTGACTTGCTTTTTCTTTCTGTCTGCTACTGACTTGCTTTTTCTTTCTGTCTGCTACTGACTTGCTTTTTCTTTCTTTGGCTTCCACCAGTGGTGACAGGCTGAGTAGAAAGTAGTCAGGGTTTTCAGAGGAAGTTAGCAAGTTCATCTCCAGCTGAGCTCCCGCCCACTGGCTGTCTCTCCTTCGGAAGACCCAGAAACTCTGAAGAATCTCAGGCATGCTTTGAAGTTGAGATCCCTCTGCAATCCACTTTGGATGTCTTCACTGGGTGGAAAACTAGTCTACCTATCTAGTCTCTTGACATTTCCGAACAGGTTTTCTGAAGTTACCAGAGACCCAGGTGGTTTGCTAGGCTTTGCATAAACAATAAAACAGTGCATAAAACCCATTGCCCAGCGTCACTTAATGCACCTGCTTCTACTGAAGCTCTTTGAAGAAGCCTCCGTGGAGGGCATCATAAACGTGTTGCACATTCATATTCATCCCGTGTGCAGCAAGCATGGACCACAGCAGGCTGAGTGCCATGTGCTTGGTGCCACTCGCCTCTGGCAGTGTCTTTAGTCGTTCCACAGCACTTGCGAACAAGTCCAAGAAATAGAAAAACATAAAAAGCTATTGTCCATGTCCAGTGAGAAATGAAATGCACTGGACCAAGTATCACAACTTCCTTAAAATAATACAACACTTTATCACTTTTGCATCTGAATCCAGCTCCTGGCTTGCAAAGTCATAAAACCTTTGAAATCAACCACTTGAGCCATTGCTACTTTATTCTATTTAAATGCATTCTTTTAAAAAAGCAATTTATTACGAACTCTCTATGGTTTCACCTTATCTAAAGCACTCAGTGCAGTCCATCTCCTGCTTTGCTTTGTAGTGTTAGAGGCAATCAGAAGATTGGATGCAATTTATTAATATGAGAACATGCCCTCGAGCTTTGGCCTGTCAAAACAGTTTCTGAATCACAATGTAGCCACATCCACAATCCAAGGTTTACCCCAGTGAGAAAAAATGAATGGCATGTATCATAATTCTTTTGTATCTGCACTCATTCCAAATTTGATTGAAGCTCCTAAATTACAGGTAGAGCCTTTTGTGGAGTGCCCATGGGAGAAAACATAGTCTTCTACCAGCAACTCTCCCCTAGACTCCTAAAATATAGTTACTTCTACCACAATGAAAATTACAAGGCAAAGAAGAATCCAGCTTAGTCCTTTTTTGAGAGAGAGAATTTTGCTATAGGACATGTGCTCTCACATGAGAGACAGAGAGAGAGAGAGACAGAAAGAGAGAAATCATCCCCCTAGGGGGAGAGCCATGCTGTAATCCCTTCTCTATTCTCCTTTTGGGATTTTAGGCATGTGCACACATGCACCTGGCATGAGTTTCAAACCACCAGGTCCAGGACTCAAACCACAACTGACCATGTAGGAGTCCAGTGCCCCAACCACCAAACCACCTGCTGGCCCCGCTAGCTTAGTATATTTAAAAAGGAAATAACAAAGAAGAAAAGATATTCTTCACATTTAAGGGAGCAAGTAGCTTTCCTACAGAAAGGCTGGAATCAAGTATTTGCATGGGGAAAAAAAGCTAAACTTGAGAATGGACACAGTATACATTGTAGATGACCAAATCAGGCCAGAATCTGATTTCCTTAACCAAAAATCTTTCCCCAGAATATTTCTTAATCTGCTCTACCATCAAGCATTCTCAAGGGAAGAGAAAGAAATAAACTGATCAAGATGCTCAAACCCTCAGGAAAGGAAACTCCTTTCTGTATCTAAGTGTACTCATCTGTAAAATAAAAGTGTGGGTCAGATACATTAGGTCTCTTCTGGCCTTAGAGATATGTGATTCTTGTTTACTGCAGCCTACGAGTGAGGCCAGATGTGAGGACTGGCTGCTGTAAAAGCTTCAGGCATCAGGAATAGCCTGTCCATGTGCCTGAGGAGTCCTGTGGTTAACACAAGCCATTTCAAGATCTCCTCAAGGGAAAACAGATGAACTGTTCAATTGACGACCATGTGCTTGGCACAAAGAAGATGCTTGACAAACATGAATTCTTTAGCCTTGCGGCTCATTGGCACAGGTTTTTAATTAATTCAGCAAACTGGCAAAGTGGCCCATGGAATTCTAGGGTTCACAATCAAGCCCCATCCCATTCTATCTCATCCCATCCCAGTCTGTGACTTAAGGATCTGCCAAACCTGAGCTTTGTCTTCAGATACCTGCATGCAGGAGAGAAAAACATGCATCTCAAAATGGGAAGCAGTATGGATGGACCATGAACACATTACCCTAAGCAAAAGCATTCAGTCACAAAAGACCACATGTTGATAATTCTATTTATATGCTATGACAAGTATAAGCAAATCTATATGAACATCCCAGAGGCTAGGAAGTGGGGAAGATGAGGAGTGGCTGCTAACAGGTAGAAGGTGTCTTTTAGGGGTGATGAAATGTTCTAAAATTAGATGGTGGAAATAATTATACAATTTTGTGACTATGGTAAAAACCCTGGGAGATTATGCACTTCAAAAGAGTACATTTAAAAAAAAAAAAGAGTACATTTTATGATGTTTGATGATGGTTCAATAAAATTGTTATTAAGATACAGAAAAGAAAAAAAAAAGAGATATGGAACCACAGTGATTTTAAAAACTTTGGAGAATGGAAGACACTTGAATTCCAGTTCCACTGGCTGTGTGGTCTTAAGCAAATTACTGAACCTCTCTGTTCATTAACTAGCAGGTAAGAGTATTTTCTCACTGTGAAATTTCCAGGCTAATTATGAGAATGCTATTGTAAGGATTTAAAGGCTGATTTCAAGGACTGTTTCAATCCAAAAGCTGAGAAAACTGTGCAAAGTAATTTGTACCAAGGTGTCTTGGCCAGCCTTCAGAGGCAGGTATTGATAGTGGATGAAGTAACTTTTGGTGAGCATCCAGGCAAATTTCCATTTTCAGGACTGATTCCTTTATGATAGTTATACCTTATAGACTTCATTTCTCTTGCTATATCTCATAAGAAAACAGGCAAGCTGTTTCTATATTTATAGAAGAAGCTAAGCCACTGGGACATTAACCTCTTCAAAGTTACCAAGCACAGAAGGCTTAGAACATGGGTGCCCTCCTCCCTGATGGAGCCAAATGCCCTTGTCACTGGACAAATAAAAAAATGGGTTGGGGTGGTGAGTCCTATGAAGTGTGCTAATAAAGCCTGTGTTTGGTATGGGCATTGAACCTAAGACAATCGATCATTCCAGAAGGAAGGAAGGAGGAAAGGAAGGAAGACAGGCACAGAAGGAGGGAGGGAGGGAAGAAGGAAGGAAGGAAGAAGGTGGGAGAGGGAGAAAAAAAGAAAGCAAGCAGGGAAGAAACAAAGGAAGGAATGAAGGGAGGAAGGACAGAGAGTGAGAACAAGAGAGAACACTCAAAAAGGCTGTCCGAGTCCGATTTTTTTGTTGTTTCAGGAGTGCATAAAGAAAGTAGATTTCCTTTTCAAAGTTCAAAGGAAATGGTGAGTTTTGTTTTCATACTTCGTTTCCTTTCCACTTGGGAAAAAAAAAAAAAAACCTCTCAGCTTTGAAGCTTCTCTGTTTAAATTCATTAGGAAAACCATCAATGATGGAAGCTTTCATGAAATCGTTGTGGGAGGAATTAGTGTTAAGGGAGAGCCAGATCAATCTTCAAATGTTTCATCTATGGAGATGGGAGGTCAGCACTGGCTGCTTGTTCAGCTGGAAAGTTAACATAAACAAATGCTTCACCTACTGGAGAGTCTAAGGGACTAAAGACATTTGATATTCTCCCTCTAAGCACCTCCTCAGGAGCCCACTCTGCCTGCCATGTGGAAGAGATGGATGCTTCTTAAGAACTAAATGAGCTGGGGCTGGCAGGTGGCGTGGTAGTTAAGGGTGCTGGACTCCCACATGGCCAACCATGGTTCAAGTCCCAGACCGGGTGGCATGCTTTCTCAGTTTGTCTCTCTCTCTCTCTCACTCTGTCCCTCTCTGATCAAATCTAAATAAATAAATAAAGGTAAATAAACTAATTCTTCAAAAAAAGAACTAAATGAGCAAACTGGCAAAATGTCTTGACTCAAGGAGAAGGATGTGCTTTCAGGGTCCCCAAAGAGGAGGTAGTGATAAATATATATA
>NW_006159784.1:1944489-1952322 GCF_000334495.1 Tupaia belangeri chinensis
TATATACACATATATATATTTTTTTTGAAGAGGTTTTTGCTATAGGACGTGTATGCTCGCCAGACAGACAGAGACAGAGAGACAGAAAGCGAGAAATCACCCCCCAGGGGGGATGGCCATGCCGCAATCCCTTCTCCTCCATTCTCTTCTCAGGATCCTGGGCATGCACACACACACGCCCGGAGTGAGTTTTAAGCCACCTGGCCCGGGACGTGAACCGTGATCAACTACAAGGGAGTCTGGCGACATAGCCATTATGCTAACTACTGGTCCCAAGGAGGTAGTGACATTGACATGCACTGCACAGGATTTCTTTCTGTCCCTCATAACTTCACCGAAGTCGACACAGAAACCTTTGAAGCTAGCCTAGTGTTCGTGTATGAGGATATCTTCCTTGCCATCTGAATCTTTTTTTATTTTAAACTTTTTTAACCTGTTGCAGTCTCTTTTAAAGTTAAAATACGGTGATTTTTAAATTTTTTGTTTTTCACTTTATCTGTGAGCACATTCCATAGCTCATCTTACTGATTCAAAATTGGGTTGAGAGTGAAAAATGAAGCACTGCAGTTGTGATGTCTAAAAGGGAGATTCAAGAATGAACTGATAGTAGGAGAAAAAATTTGGTGCAAATTGGAAACACTGGAAGATTAACAGAGATCACTGGTACTCCTAACAAAATTGTTCCGGAAAACAAAATTAGAACAATGTCTTCATGCCATAGCATGGATAAAGTAATTTGTGATCTGAACATCTGCAAAGGAGAAATTCATACTTTTCCTTTTCTTACATATTTTTCCTTTTCTTACAAATATTACATATGTGGGTATATGTGAATATAAACAGGCAAAAATAAATGCTATTGTATGTGTGTGTGTCTGTGTGTGTGTGGGGGCTTTCGTGAGTGCATAAATACATCTAAAGTAAAATAATTCTGGTATAAGGAACTGTGATGTAAGACTGATTAGCAGACGTGGTCCCTCTTCTTGCCACGTCCACCCCAAAACCAATCTAGACCCTGTTAATAAAATCTTGTTGAAGGATGAGCAGATTACGTAGCAGCTCTGTTGCTGAACTCCCATATGGCCAGCTGTGGATCAAGTCCCAGACCTGGTGGCTTGAAAACCATGCTGGGTGTGTGTGCATGCATGCCCAAGATTCCAGGAGAAGAACGGAGAAGGGACTGAGACATGGCTGTATCCCCTGGAGGGAGGGAAATTTCTCACTTTCCCTCTCTCTGTGACTATTTCTCTCTTTCTAGTGAGCGCACACACCTTAAGGCAAAAACCTCTAAAAATTCTTTTTTTGTTGAAATAAAGGAGGTCATAGACTTGGAAAACATAGGCTATAGTTAACTTTCTGTTCTTTTTTGTCTCTTTCTTTTTTTAACATTTGTTTATTTTCCATTTCTCTGTACTATAAGTAGATGGGCAGTTATTTTAGGGACATCTACTTCTAGTCCTCTCTTGCTGTCCCTGATGCACTTCATAATAAAATAAGGCATAAAATGAAACTATCCAAGGCATGGAGCCATCTGTGCCCAACTTAATGAGCAACTAACTAATCCAAAAGAAAAATAGCCATTACTTATATAGCCGTAATGTAGATGCAACATGGCATGTAAATCAGTAACTCTTGTATTGCAAAACAGACAAATAGATTAATGCAAGTAGCAAAGGATGGGTGAAGAGATCGATTAGGTTACTGATTCAGACCATGAACTTTCTCTCAATATACTGCATTTAACTTTTAAATAAGGTTTAGGAGAACCTGTAACATTTTGCTCACTGACAGAGCTATATTTTACTAAGAGCAGAAATTGGCTAGTCTATAAAAATTAAATTATGCCCCTTTCACTGTATCTAGTCAAGAGGAAAAACTCTAATTACAAGATTGCACTGTCAAACAAATGCAAATTCACATTCTTTATACCCTGGTTTAAAAATTCATACTGAATGGGGATCCTATTCTGAAATGAAAATCAATATTTGAAATATTTGGCAGAGTGCAATGATAAGCAAGAGCAAAAGAAATGTCATTATCAGGGGTGCTGGTAAATAGACACTAACTCATTAAGTGCAGAGCTGGTGAGAACAAGTCATTCCTTATGCAAACATTTAAATATCAATTAGTAAGAACAATGCAAAAGCTGAAAGAAACCTTTCCTTCTCCAAAGCCCATGCCTTATTATTCCAGAAATGACCAACAGGAAAAGAGCAATGGAAAATAATCTCAGCACCTAATAGGAATTCCACTCTGGGGAATAAGTAAAGGTTAATTTTAAACATATTTCTCAATTGAAAATTAAATGCACCTGCCTCAAAATTCATACGAGCTGAGTTTGCAGCCTTAATCCAGAAAGGACTAACTAAAGACCTGAGCATATTGCATTGCTGGTATTTTTTGAAAAGAGAACACCTTTTATTACTGCTTAATGTCAGACTGGTTTAGTTCATTAAAATTTCTTAGTCCATTTAAAATCCTGTTTTTTTCTATGCTTATGAAAAAATGCCAGTCCCCACAGAACTTAGACATTACAGGCCCTACTGACTAACTTTCACTTCATGCCCTGTCCATTCAGCCAATCAGGTGAACTTGGTGGATGTGAAAAATTATCTAAGTCCTGGGTGGGAGGGGCAAAGGGAAGAAATATTTAACAAACAAAAGAATGTAAAGTTCTTTCTTGGAAAAAAAAAAAACTGAAAAAAAGAAAAGTACAGAATTATCCAAACTCTCCAGAAAAAAAACGGTTATTGATCATTTATAATTTAACTTTCTACTGAGTGTCTGATAGACCTATATATAGGGAAAGCACATTTTGTTTGTCTTAGAATCGTCCGACATTTTTGTTGATATTTATCTCAGAATCTGAACATTATTACAGTGAATCATCTTACTTATCTTTCATACCTATATTGCTACAAAAGTATTTTATTGCATTGCATGTAACTATAGTTCACATAAACAAATATGAAACTTAAAATTTACTCCGCACAGATATTGCTATGAAAATAACCTGCATTTAAAAAGAGAAAGAAAGAAAAATTATCTAGATTATTAGGAATTTCCCTGTATTTATCTTTTAATGAAAGCCTGGTGGTGTATTTCACTCTTTAAGGCACTAACCTGGGAAACCGATTTCAGGTGCCTCTTAGTAATAGTTGGCTAGTGGAGTTGGACCAGACATCTAACTTATCTAACTTTTCTCTTTTCTTCCTCTACAACATGAGAAGGTTTGTCCAGATCAGTCAGTCTCAATTTAAGATATCCCAGAACTTACAAGAGACTCATGGTCAAAAGTAACATAGACTTACAGAATGGAGCTTATAAGAGACTCAGGGCCAAATATATCACAGGCTTACAGAATGGGCTTCTTTAGGGAGAAGCTCAGGTATGGAGTCAAACAAGACTCCAAGGAAGATTCCAATATGGTTTGTTTATTTATTTATTTTGTAATTTGCCAGAAGTCTTGTTCTCTCGAAGGGAAGGGAGAAAGAGAACGTGAGAAAGCACTCCCCATGGTGGACGGTCATACGCAATCTCTTCTCTTCCATCTTTCCCTGCTTTCAGGATTTGGGCATGTATCCACACTCACTGAGTTGCTCAAATCTCAGGGTCTGTGACTCAAAATGTAAGGTCAGCCATGTGGGATCCAGCAGCCTTAACCACCATGCCACCTGCTGGCTCCCAATATGCCCTTTTAAGTAGAAGTCACTGAGCTCTTTCAGCACCAATGCACTGAGATTCTAAGTAAAACACATGCTAGTGATCAAAAAAACAACAGTCTGACTTTGATCCCAAATAGTATCTCTTAGCAGGCATCACTCTCTCCACAGTGGAGAAGTCGAGCATACAATCAAATGAAATGCTGACAGGCTGTAGCATGGAGAAAAGAGAAAAGGACCTGAGAAGAGGACTGCCAGGCTTCCTAAGACACAGCATGGATGGCACCAAGGAAAGTGCCAGATGCACACGGCACAAGTCAACTCTTACTACTGTGTGATGATATAGGCAAAGTTTCGGGTTTGCTCTCTATCCTCGTTGACAAAAAATTAAATTGTCTGCTCTCTAGCAATAAAGGACATGCCTGGGAGGTAGCAGTGCACCCCTATTCCACCCCGAACTTGTTCTTATGATGCAGAAACAAATGTGTTTGGATGGTTTCTACTGCTTTCATGTGCACAGACCCAAACCTAGTGTCCTTTCTTCCTAAATGGCTCTTCTTTTGAATCCATCAACTGCTTCTGTTTCTCAAAACTTCATGACTGAGATCACCTTAGTACTCCTGCCTCTCTATATGTTTTTGGCCCATGACTTGTGCCCAGGAGAAGCTGGTTTGGAGATAAGGCCCTCACCTTGACAGAGCAAGGGAAAACAAGCAACCTCAGGTCAGGCTCTTAGAGACTCTCTTTGTCGAAATGGATAAAATGGGAGTTGTAGTGTCTGCTCTGCCTTTTTACCTGTATGGTTTAGAGAAGAGAATGAAGCAGGATAAAAACCAGCATTTTGAAAATAGAGTGGTGGTATTCATCTCTGATTTTCACTTAGAGGGGAGGAGATGTCTCTCAGAGAAGAGACCTCTCCCGACTTGAATTTAGTCCCCATCCTTTTCACAGCCGTAACCCAGGACATAAAACATGATACACCGATAAGAAGTGGCCTTGAGGATGCTGAAGAAGGTCTTAATGTGTCTACAGTACATCCCCATTTTGTCTGGCTCTAAACTACTCCCTGGAAGAAAGTTGTAAATATCTGAAAGCAACAATAAAGTGTTCACAGTGATTTTGACTAAAATCATAGCAGTCCCTCTGGTAGAAAGGCAGTACATTTTTGCTCAGGTAAGACACAGGAATGAAATGCAAGTAGAAAATGAACTACGTGTGTCAAATACCCATTGTAAACATCACTACAGTTTGTTTTGCCTTGTTAATTGCTCAAATCCCACATGCTGAAAAAAAATGCTTGCTGCTTTTCTTGGGACAAAGTACAACGGAGAGCGATTACATCTCAGATCTCTTAGAAGGGTGATTTTGGTGAAAAGAATCCATACCCAGGCCAAAAAAATAACTTCCGAAGAACAGCCTTTAAAACCGCACACTTATAACATACACCGGGACCGCCTAGCACCCACTCCCCAATACCCATGTGGTTGCCCGCAACACATTTCTTGCCCTTTTTGGAGAAGAAAGTGCTTTCCCAAGGCCCTGGATATAACACAGGAGTCCTCACTTTGGTTTGCCAGTGGGTTAAATGTATCACATATCAGTTCTAATCACTTCACTGAGGCTCTGTGGGCAGTTGACAGAACTACAGAGGGGCGCGGCACTGGGTCATTCGGTATCAGTCATCACATGATAAATGGCCATTCACCCTATCTTTTCAATGTCCTTAAAATAGCAGTGTCTTGTTGGTGCGTTTGACCTTGGAATAGAAGCTACAGCTCCATCCACCTATTCTCCCAAAGTTCCAGTTACACTTTGGGGGACTTCGATTTCTGGTAAGACTATGGTGGAATGTACAGGGAGTTCTTCCTCACTGAGAAGACTCTGATCAACTGAAATGAGAGGGGTCTATTCCCCGAACACTCCTTTGTTTCCTAGTATAATGCCAAAGCCCTGGGCCTCAGCCCATCAGTAGCTAAGCCTGTAGGGCTGGGAACTGCATTCCTTTGAAAGATCTTGGCAATTTGTGCTTGGAATTTGATGCATTAGTTCTAAAATTAAATAAAGATCCTGTAGTGTTCTTCAAAGAAATATGGTGTGGCTCTATGACAAAACACATTTTTCAAGCTCTGACCTCTGGGAACTTCAACTAGCTCTATATTTCAGGCTGACACTGCTCACGGGCTATGTCTAGTTGCCTAAGCCAGGGCCAGTTACCCATATATTTTCCAACTCCATCAGCTTTTAGCATAGGAAGGAGAGGCAAGTAAATAAAGGAGAGCCACTAATTTAAATGCACTCCCCCTCCCAGGTCCCTTAGGGAGAAGCCCTGGTAATTAACTTTAATGAGATTAAAGTAACTTGGAACTCTTCATTTCCCCAGCGCTGTAAAAGTAAATCTGTGATAACCTATGTGCCGTGCTTTAAATCAGTCAGTCCTTTTTCCTGTAATTTAACGCCCTCCTCACTCCCACCCCCAGGCCCGACTGAAGAGCAGAAGGGTAGAGCTGCCGGGCTCTTACCGGCACTTTGCTCCATTACTTCTTTCTGACACATGTCTTGAACGTTCACCGTGCAATTCACGATGAATTCGGGGGAGGAGCAGTCGTTGTTCAGCTGGAATTCTTCACACTGGTAGCACTGGATTTGCAGTGCAAAGCCTGCGGGATAGACGCAATCTGGTTCAGAGCCGGCCCCTACAGTGCCCACCCTCGAAATCACTACCAGTCTCAGGCTCAAGGAGTTTCTGTTACCGGTGTCCAGCTGTTGCTGGCCCCCGGTGCCTGTGCTTGCCACTCTTGGGTCTCTAAGAAAGGCTGGAAGTGGCTGAAGCCGGCAGAGGGCGGCGCGGGTATCGAGGGTCCTGCATGATAAAGTGGAACGCTGCCCGCGACCCCAGGATCCCTGCTCTAGACACAAACGGCCCATCCAACACCACCCAGACTTTCAAGAAGTTGAAAGGAGTGGGTGGGTACAACCTCCAGCGCTCAGACGCTCCAGGGACGCGCATCAGCTCCAGTCTATGCCAAAGGATTTGCCTAATTGCTAATTGGTTACAAATTACTTAATTACTATTTTGGCACCGTTCATGATTGCATTCACAGACGCCTTTTCAGTTTTATTTATTTAATTTTTGAAGTCAGGGTTCCCGTGCTGAGGCTCCGAGGCTCCCTGCACAACCACCCCGGGACCCGGGAGGAGGCGCCGGGTCCAAATGCTCCTGCGCCCCAAGTCCCGGCCCAGGTCAACCGCCCTTCTCCGGGACCGCCCCTAAGGCGGCCCGGATGACCACAGTCTGCAGGAGGGGGCGTATATGTTGAATGTGCGCGCGCGCACCCTGGACCGCTACACCACAGCCCTTTCATCACCCGCAGGGTCTTTCAAGGCAACGATTTGGCTAGGGTCTGTGGTCGGGGGTCTCAGCTCGCTAGAGCTCAGCCAGAAGCCGGTAGGCGCACTGATACGAGGGAGGAGACGTTTGCCTCTCTCATCGCTTCTGCCTCCTAGCTCTTCTCGGGTCTAGCTGCTGTCTAGACCTAAATGTTCGCGCTGCTCCGCCCGGGCGCGCCCCCTCCCAGTCCCACGCTGGCCGCACTCTAACAGCAGCAGCCCAGCTCCCTCGTGCCGGGGTCGCCAGCTGGCCAGATCGCCTCTCACCTGTCGGCGGCGTCACTCCCACGGTTTGCCAGACAACTTGGCGGGGTTCGGGGAGTGTCGCCCCTCTCCTTCGCGAAGGCCCCTGCACAGATCAGACCTCCCCCCTCTCACACACCACCACCACGCACACTTCTCCCCAGCCCAGCATCTCCAGACCGTGCAGCCGGAGCAGCTGCAGCTGGGAGTCCCGCAAATCTGCCGCTCCCCACTCTCCTCCTGCAGCGCGGGACTTGGAGACTTTCCCAGTCTAGCGCTTCTGGGCACCAGTCGCCGCCGACAAACTCCCGCTGGGCAGTCCCTGCGCTGCCGGCGCTGAGGTGGGCGCTCTGCGGGCGGAGGGCCGGCGGGTAGATGGAATGTGTGTGCCTGGCCGAGCTCTGGCTTCTTCGTCTTCTTACCTGGAAGCAAGAACAATCCGCAAAAAGTTGCCGCGATGCCGAGGACCCACATCCTCTCGTAGTCGCCGGGCCGGGAACAGGCAGGCGCATCAGAGGCGGCCACCGCCGCCGAGGGCGGC
>NW_006159784.1:1953546-1975520 GCF_000334495.1 Tupaia belangeri chinensis
ATCTCCCTCCATCCCCCCCCCCTTCCTGCGGCCCTCCTCTCCCGCCTCCGCACGTTCCTGGGAAAACGGCTCCGGAGGGGGGAGCGCGGTGGGGGAAGAGTAATTTTCAGAGGTTGGGAGGCAGGCTGCTGGGGGAGTATGAAGGCGCAGCAGGTGCTGCGGGGATCCGTCGGGCACCGACTGGGGCACCTGCGTTAGTAGGTTTGGAAGAAGGTGGGCAGGACTGGCCCTCGTCGCGCTAGTGTGCCTCCCTACTCTCCCTGGCGACTCGGTCTGGCCCACCCTGCCCCAGCTGTCGCTCTGCGATCCACCGGAGCCCCGCGTCTCGGGAAGCTGGCCGGAACAGGGCTCTTTCCCGTGCGCCTGGCGAAGTTGCACATCCGCAGGCTCCCCAGGATGTCCCATGCAGCCGTGCCTCCTTCCCCTAGAAGCCTCTCGGTCTTTACCTGGCTCGGCTTGGCTGCGGCAAGATGGGTAGGGGTGTGGTGGGGACCCTGGTCTGGTTAACGCGCTTGCCCTGCCGGCCCCTCTTTCGCCAGACCGAGCGCTCAGCTGGAGGGTTCATTGACACAGTCCCTGGTCGTCTAGCCAAGCCGCCTCAGGGACAAGCTCCGCGAGTTTCCATCAGAAGCAAATCTGGATGAAGAGGGTTGCTTTCCTCATCCTCTTCCTCTGAACTGCAGGGCAGCTTCATCCTGCTCTCCCCAAAGCCACTGGTCATTAGTATACACTCCCGCGTCCGCTCCGGTAAGATGCCATCCTAGCCCATTCATCTGCTGGCTGTCCCCCGCATTCCCCCCTTTCCGTCGAGTCCAAGTGACCCACCTTGCGTACTCCGGACGCGAAGGTGCTATTTCCGCCTTCCTCGCGGAGCCCTTCAGCAGGTGGTGCCTGCCGGAGTCCGCGTTCCCGCCCCGAGCGCGTTGGTGCTCCCGCCTCCAATCCCGCACACTCCCACCCCTTTCCCCCAAATCCCTAGAGAGCATTCATTTCAGTGCAAACAGCCTCTTAAGCTTTGCCCCTCTTTACATGCTCTCTCAGGCCGGGACGCAGATCATCTATTTCCCCATCCTGTCGGCAAAGCAGGTCTGGAAACAGGCTTAAATGACTTTCTTGTAATTCTTCTGCAGAGATCATTCCATATCTGCCTCAGGCTCCTCTCCCACGGTCCCTTCCCACTCCCCCACCCCCTTCCTTTCTTTTCTAGTCGGTTAACCCCTCAGGGAGAGTGAAATGCTTGACCATTACTCACTTGTCTGAGGACATACAATTGGCTAAATTACTATCTCTGGAGCACAGGGGCCAGTCTATTTGTTCCTTTGGGGAATTCATCTTTGGAGCAAGTGTGAGTCTGGATTCAAGTAACTGACTGGGCCAAAGGGTCCTTGAACGAGTACTTTTCAGTTTTCAGGATGCAATTCTGATATAGCTTTTATTCAGAAATGAAACAAAAAGATTTTTTTGACAGTATGAAAGACAGGGACATTTTACATAATTTTCATTTTAAGATAACAAAATCCAAACATAACAAATTGCACAAATTAACCAAGTAACACTGATCATACAATACTCTTTAAAGAAACAAATGTGTACTAAAGTAACCATATAGAATCCTAAAAATATTTCTATTATGCCTAGTTTACAAGCTCCTGTACAAAAGCAATTATAAATAGTTAACATCTAGAAAAAATACACATAAACTTTAAAATAGAATTTATCCTTACATATAAACAATCTTTGTAGGAAAAAAGGGGTATTAAAAAGTAAGAATTTTTCATAGCACCAACCATTTTATGTTTTTAAAAGTGAGCATAGCAAATAGAAATTTGCTTTCATTTCTAGAGTGGCCAGGTTTTAATAAAAAGAGCGGGAAGATAAAAATCAACACATAATATGCAGAATCATAGAGAAGCACTGAATAAAAAGGATATAAAGGAAATGTTTGGAAGGAAATTCTGCTGTTGGAAATAGAATTAGGTTGCTTTTGAAACAGCATCACCCTTCAGTCAGTATCCAGCACTTCAATACCTTTTTCATTTCTCCCTAGAAGCAGAATTACACTTATTACTACAACCTGAATCTCTCTGGCAACAATTTGGAAATTGCACTAAAATTAAAATTATTATCAAGTTGAGATTGCGAGACAGCGATTATTATGATCCCTCTAGTTTTACAGCAGGCTCTGTTTTAGGCTTACGGAGTATACCCACAAATAATTTGAAGACTAGGACAATGAACTTAAAGAAAGCTTTAGTTGCAATGTTTTAAAAAAATATATTAATATCAACTTCTAAGACTTAGTACATCAATTCAAGAGCATAGTACTGATTCAATTTATTGCTGTGTTTTTTTGTTACAAATATAATTTCTCTTTCAAAAAATTTACAACTTCTGTACAAGTATTAAAAAAAAGTGCAAAATTGTGGGTGTGTTTACTTTTAATTCTCTTGAAACACAACAAATGGAGTCAATCTTTATTGCCCTGTCAGAGAAGTAAGCTCTGGTGGGTTGCCTGCTGTGAATTTGACAATGTAGGCTCTAGTGTTGCAATAGTTTATTGTTGTCATCGCTCACCCTGCTCCCAGCACCATTCCCCCTCATTTTTAAAGTGTTCCGTTCCCAGCTCACTAAGGGGAAAAGCAAATCCTTTATACATCATTTGAACCTTGACTTGCACAGGAAGAGAAACTATCATATAACGAGTCACTCAAAGATTCCAAATTGTCTACCCCAGGTCTGTCTGAGCTACTCAAAGATGCCTCTTCATTTTTTTCTTTTTCCTCCTTTTGTCCTTCAACCTTGTTCAGAGAGTTCTTCTCTTTTTCTAATAAAATCACAGTATTGCTGTTAAATTTATTGAACGACTCCAGGGAAATTTTAGATAATCTATTCTCAGAATCTTCTTTTGTTTCTTTGACTTGTTTCAATTTCTGCAATAAAAAGAGGAAAATATTAGAAACATATTTCTTCAGAAATCAAGTTATCTTATCCAATATTCAATTATTGTCTGTATAAAATGCAGTTTAAAGGGATGGGGAGAACCGACAAGTTTGTAACACTCTTCTAGTATAATTAAAGGGAATAATAAAGCCAATTTTAGGGATAAATCAAGACTTTAATCATTTTACTGAGATAAATAGGTCTCAATTTGCAAACCATTTAAGTGCCACTTAATTTCATTTTAAATGGATCCATTCGAAATTTGTTCAGGTAAAGTGCCTTATTTTTCTTAATCAAAGTTTCAAATTCTTCTCTTTCCTTGCTAAGCATTAGTAGTACTTTTTCTAACTATGGAGAAGGATGGAATTTTAGCCAGAAGTTGTGGTAATTTGTAAAAAAGGCATAAAATCTCTAAAATTGCCATTAAATGTGAGTACATGTTAAACTTTGTCAGAAACATTACATTTGTATTTTGACCTTTTATGAGACTTAGTGAGTTGAAGGCAGTCTCCAGGTGTTTGAGTACAGACTCCAAAAGGCTAGAGGCTTAAAAATCCTAGTAAGTCTATGGTTTGGTAATCAGAAGTCTCGAATAAAACCAATGTATAGAGGGATAGCTATAGGATGTCACTAGTATCTGTAGGACTTCATAAACATTGCAGCTATATTCAATAATTATTGTAAATAAACCCTATGAAAGGAATATGTTCAGTTGCTCAAGTGGTTCCTAAGGTCTGAGGTGAGGATAGAGGGAAGCAAAGATGTAAAATCAATTAGGAAAATGAAGGTGCTCAAGCCTCTAGAACATTGCTTTCTTTTCCCTCTTTCAGGCAAAATTTCCACACAAATACAGGGTAGAAGCAGAAACAGAGCTTAGAGATGATAATAATAGCTAGCACTGATTAAGCAACCACTAGGCCAAAGACACTTAGCACATTTTCTCTATCAACCTTTTCACAAAACTGCAAATTATTTATTTCCATTTCGAAGACTAGAAAAACAAGACTCAGAGGAACCAGCAGATGGTGTAACGGTTACGGTATGTCACTGGGTTCCCATTCAGTCAAGGGTGGTTTGAGTCCCAGACCCAGCAGCTTAAAATTCACACCAGGTACATGTGCATGCATGCCTGTAATCCCAAGAGGAGAATGGAAGAGAGGGGGTTGCAGCGTGGTCAACCACTAGGGCTGATTTCTTGGTTTGTGTCTCTCTAATCTGTCCAGCAAGCACACATGCCCTATAGCAAAAATCTATTAAAAAATAAAATAAAAATAAAAATAAAGAAGAAGAAAAACAAGGCTCAGAGTGATAGAATTACTTGTCAAAGACTGCCCAGCATGCGAAGAGAACAGGATTTGAATTTTTGTCTGGCTTCTATATCCTTATTCTGTCCACTAAACCAGGCACTTATGTAATAGTAGAAAAAAATGTCCTGTTTTTCATTTTGGTCCCCGAATATTCCACTTGAATTACTTGCCAAACTATCTCTAACATATGCAGTTCTATACTCCACCTTGCCTCTAACCCTCACATCGGCATGTTAAACTTATAGAGGTGCAATAAGAAAATTGTATTTTGACCAGGCAAAGTAAAAAAGTCAAAGCCTATGGGTCCTCACATGCAAAATATTTAACAGAAAGAGAAAAAAAAAAAGAGAAGTGGATGGTTTTTGTATCCCAACAGCAGGTGCAGGCAGAACTTCTCTGCTATGGGAAATGGTGTAATTCTATGGGGACTTTTGAAAATCATTCTTGAACTAGTGCTTATTTCATTATACTATTACTGTGCAGAAGCGTTACTCAGAGAGCTGATTTTCTAACTAAAATGGCTACCTTGAAACCAGAGGCAGACTAAGGTGCATATTCCTAGCTGATTACAGAAAAGTGGCTCTATAAGTAGGAATAACTTCATGCAAAAGACCCTTTTTATGCTGTGTTAATTTGTAAGCATCCTTTTTTCCAAGAATTGTAGAGAATATCATTAAAAATGCATAGGGAGAAGAGGAAATGCTTTGGAGAGGGTATGAAGTTTAACTACATTTGCCTAATGTAGATAAAGAAATAAAGGACTTTAGTGAAAGTTCCTCCACACCTGAATGTCTTCTTCTTTTCTTTTTTCTTTCTTTCTTTTTTTCCTCTTAACAGGTCTATGTGTATCTCAAGTTAATTCAATGAACATTTACTAGAGAAGCTACCATGAGGCAGGTGGGAGGTTTTGGTGCTGAGGACACACAACTGAATGCAACTGTGTCCATTAGGGGACAGTTGAGACAGGATGTAGATAGACCTCAGCTTCAGCTTCATGGTGGCCTCTTTCACTTGCTGTGTGAGTGCTCGTAAGCATCCTTGAGTACCAAATGGTGGTAAGACACACATTTATTTCAAGATTGAAGTACGTATTAGAAATAGAGCACTTTAAGGCCCTCACACATATTAAGTGATTTGAAAATCTGGTTTCCAGATTTTTACTGTAGACACGTATATCAGGTTTTCAAGTCAATAGTAATCATAAAGTAGAGATCTTGCTTGGCTCCTGGTAGTGTGTGCTCATAAATCTAAGATAGGTCTTTTATTCTAGATCCATGGTTCTCAAAGTGGGTTCCGAGGTCAGTAGCATCAGCATCACCCAGAGTTTATTAGAAATTCAAGTTCTTGGATCCTGCCCAGACCCTATCAAAAATTGAGGTTTAGTAACCTAATGATTTATTTATTTATTTATTTATTTTAGAGATTTTTTTTTTTGCTGTAGGGCATGTGTACTTGCCGGAGAGACAGAAAGAGACAGAGTGACAAAAAATGAGAAATCATCCCCCCAGGGGGACAGCCACACTGCAATTCCTTCTCCTCCATTTTCCTCTTGGGAGTTTGGGCATGCAGGGACATGTGCCAGGCGTGAGTTTTAAGCCACAGGGTCCGAGATTCAAACAGCTCTCAGCTACCTGGGAGTCCAGCAATGTAACCATATCACCATCTGCTGGTCCCCTGTAATCTAATTTTAGTATGCCCAATGGCTAATTCTGATTCATGCTATAATTTGAGAACAATTGGTGTAGAAGAACTTAGAGTCTTGGGTGGAAGACAAATGGGTGAAAAGTACAGTTTGCTCTGTGAAGGCAGAGATGAGGAAAGAGTTAACTGTCATCAAACATCCACTATCTATGGAACAGTATGTCATTTTTTTCTGGGTGTCTCAAGCTTGCAGGTCTGTTTTTTTTAGTTAACATAACAAAAGCCTACGCCAGTTACGGAGGTTACAGAAATGAAGAAACAGGCTGTTATAAAAAAAAAAAAAAAAAAGGTCTTCTCAAACTTCCTTTAATTTTTGCAGTTTTGAGAAAAGGTGAGTGTGAAAGTATTTCATGTCTCTAAAGACAACATCATTGCAAAAGTGGCAATAAGGGCCAACTGGCATTCAGCCTTCGGGTGGGGGTTAGAGCGGTCAGGACCACCGTCAGCTCAGCAGCACTTGTGTTTAGACTCACGGCCTCCACTCAGGCCCAGCTGATTGCTGCTGTACAGAAATGTGGACCCAGATGGTTTGATTTCAAGGGTGAGGACATAAATCTAGATCAGTGTTTGCTTATACTTAAAATTCTCTGATTTTTAACTACTGGCTTACATTAAAACCAAACAATAGTAAAGAAAAAACCCAGACTGTATGTCCATTGCAATCTTTACATTTGTTTTGACTTTCTGAGCTGGAGTTATGTTTTATAGATTTTTAAAATGTCCTATCTCGTCTACTTTCCTCCACCCAAGCTTTCTCCTTGAAGGTCTAGCCCAGGCTAAGTAGTCAGTCATTTTCTCAATGAAGACTTCCTCCAGCATTAGAAGAATCTTAGCTCTAGGCTTGGGCTTCTCCAGGGATCCTGCAGATACAAATAAAAGCTGGAATTAAAGTGGTTTGTGCTCCTGCCTCTGTGTTGGGGCATACTGAACCAGCCTCAGCATTGGCTCACCAGATTTCAGCTATATATGTATTTTAATTTGAAGTCACATAACATTTCTATTTTAAAATCAAAGAAGGACTGAGGTCAAATAGTAATATGTTAAGTATCTATCTGGCAAATGGTAGCAAAATAACACACCAGTTTTCAGCATCTGTATGTGAAGGTGCTTTGAAAACTAATTATGGTAATAACAGTTTCTATTTAATTGAGTGCCTATTCTGTGTAGACACTCTGTTAAACTCAGTGCATGAATTATCTATTTTCATCTGCACAGCAATTCTATGGGGGTAGGTGCCATTAATATTCCAATTTATATACAACCGAGGCTTACACAAATTAAGTAACTTTTTTCAAGTCCTGTAGCCGTACAAGATGGAATTTGGATTTGAACCTAGGCGGTCTGCTTGCAGAGCCCAAGCTCTTAACCTCTATCTTGGAAAAGCATGTTACAAATGTTAGCCAGTATTATCTTTAAGGAGAAATATATGAAATAAGAATTACAAAACAACAATATGATAATAAACCTAGTAAAGATTGGTGTCTGCCAAGAATTATGTATGTTCCATAAAACATTGCCGTTTCCTTCATATGCTGTGCCTCATCAGAATTACGATAAAATTAATATACTACATTTGTCACCTATAGGTGGCAACAGTTGACTTTTTAGTGGGGCTTTTTATTGTGCTTGGAAATAAAAGTAAGGCTAAACAGACAAGAATATATTTTCAAATATAAAATAAATAGCTTTGTATAGTCTTAAAATTTTCCCATATTTTTAGTGTAACAGTAAAACTATTAGTGCTAATTGAAGCAAAAAGCAGATAGTAATGTTTTCTCCAGAAGTCTCTTGAGAATTATACCTTAACTAATTTAATTTCTTGTAGCTGAATAGTCAATCAATCAATCAAACCAATCTACTATGTAACCAACTTTGTGCAAATAATCTTGTGGGCTTGATTCTAAGAGATACTTTCATAGCAGGGGGTGCCCTTGGAGTGATTTTGAAGGGTACACAAGATGAAGATATATTATAAGGAGCAGGGAGGGGCTGATATACTTCCACCTCATATGTCCTTATTGCCTCTGTGCCCCACTCTGGAATCTACTCCAGGACTAGCAGTTGCCAAGAAGTCATCTTCTTGCCCTTTTAGATTCCATAATGGAGAGAGTCAAGAGTCACTGTAAAGAAAGAACTACGGAGACAGGTCTACCCCAGCAGGTTCTAAGAAACCCAACCAGACTCCGGAAAGTATCATCTCAGCACAGAGATCACAAACACGTTATTTTCCAGAAAGCTTTTCCCCTTATGATCTCACTTTGCTCTTACATCAGCTGGAGGGTGAGGGAGGCTTAAGCCAGTTGTACTTTACATGAGATATTTATGGAATCTGTGATTCACACAAATTCAAGTTAAAGTGAAATCAGACCTGAAAACTTAGTTTCCTGATTTTTTTATACAGAAAAGTATACCATTTTTTTTCATAGTCAACAATAATCAAAAGGTAGAGATTTTGTCTAGAGCAATATCCCAAAGAGTAGGGGGGATAAAATAAGAGGAGCTATGCCTGCTGCTATAAGGATGATGTGGAGAACAGGGTGAGACAGAACAACTCAAATGACAAACCTGCAAAAATAATAATAATAATAATGATAATAGCAATACCCATGATGGTATCAGCTTCCAAGAGATACATGTTAGATGTTTCCATCCAGAAACTCCTGTCCACAGTAGGGGAAAAACAAATAACAAATGTATGAAATAGCATAATCAATTATTATAAGCTGAAGGTTCTCTTTAATTATTTCAAGTAAATTTCCACCTGTTGATGATATCTTGAAAATATTGGTTAATGTATCTACTGTAGAATGTCAGGAGGAGATTCAAATTTATCTGTGGAATTCAACCACAGTATCATTCCTCAACTGGGCACTAACATAGCAAAGACTAGAGCTCTTAGCATGAAATAATGTATATAGGATATTCTTCGATGTTATTTCTTAGTTCTCTGTTGTTATAGAGATTCACTGCCAATCAATGCAAGAAAACATGGGCTAGGAAAATAATAGCCCTAGTTATAAAGTGTTTTTACTATGTGTCAGGGTTGAAAGCATTGCATGAATTATCTCATTTAATACTTATAGTAATCTCATGAGACAGTACCATTACCATCCCTACTATACAAATGGGAAAATATAAATAAGTCTAAATATTAGTCCACATACACATGGCTAATGAGTTAGGGAATCGATTTGGGTAGGAACATTCTGACTAAAGAACTTGGGATCTTAATCACTATGTATTACCAGGTATTTGGAAGCTACTGTGCAATTCCTGGCATTATGCTAATTAGCTATGTAACCCCTCTGACCCTTAGTTTCTTTACATTAAAATTTTTTTAATCTTCCCACTCTATTATAAAGCTCCATGACTCAAAAAAATTAATTAGGTGTCTTCTGTGCATCTGTTATTGGAATTTGAGGTGGCACAATAAATAACCTTAACATCCTTATTCCCCAGATTCTCAATGACTTGAAAAATAAGATAAAAGAAAAAGGCTTCTTGGAAGCTAAACTATCAGCTTTACTACAGAGAAAGCTTCAACTGGAGAATCAGGTTTCTATTTACAATTAAGTGGGTTTCTTAACTCTGGTTCCAAGAAACAGCTTAGAAACTGGCGTCCTGGTCTGGGAGGAGGGTCTCCTCATAAAGCCAACAGCATGAAAGGAAAGAACAGAATGTGATCTCCCGACAACCAGCCTGACTCTGGTGAGACGATGGAAAAGCCAGAGCAAGCGTTGGCAGTTCCCTCCCCAAGCTAGCTCATTCAACAAATCACTATTCCTTCTGAAGCAAAGTGAAGGAGGGAGCCCTAGAGACACCGGAAGTGTTATCCTACCAACTGCTTCCCCTCGGAAAGACTCAAACTGAAAAGAGGTGTCACCATGGTGCCCCTTACCAACGCTCAACACCTCTCCTTTTGTACAACATAGATTTTATCCCTACAGTCATATACATATGCTTTAAGGCCAAGAAGATGTAGGAAAATTTGGGTAGTTTTTTGAATTGGATTGTGTAGAGAACTCTCTCCCTGGGCAAAGAAATAGGGGAGAGGTGATTCAGCAGATGTGAAAGACAGAAGGACTTCCACTTAGAAGCAGGTAAGTCAAGGATAAGAGATGGTCTAACTAATCCAAGGTTTCAGGTTAGAGTTGAAGGTGTGTAGGCCGGCTCTCTCGTCTGGTGGTTAAGGTGGCCAGATCCCACATGGATAACCATGTGGTTCAAATCCCAGACCTGGTGGTATGAGAAACACACTGGGCACGTGTGCACATGTGTCTAAAATTTTAAAGGGAGGGAGATAGAGGAGATGAGATTGCAGCATGACCATTTCCTATGAGGAGTGCTTTCCCCTCTCCCTCTCTCTGTCTCTCTTTGGTGAGTACATGCACCCTCTAGCAAAATCATAATCATAATCATAAATTACAAAATAAAACTTGAAGATGGAATTAACACTGTCCCTTTTCTGATAGTCAAATCTTAGTCTCTAAGAGAATGGATTCAGGTTAGAGTTTTGTGTAATGCTCTCATTACGGGAATGGGAAGGACATATTTTAATCCGAGATCTCATAGTTGAAGACTGGTATACATCTGCAGGTCTATACTAAGTGATATTTGCTAGGGGCAGGCTAGCCTCAAGAGGAAAGATACAGCTGAAGTCATTTCTCTTTTCTCAGAGGCACTAGTTAATCTCTTCCTTAATGTCACCTCTTGCTGCATCCCTCGTGGGGCAGCTTCCTGGGCAAGACATAAAATAGAATGACCTTTGGTGAGCACTGGGAAGCCCTCCGCACTTTTCTCAAGAGTTGTGGTATTAACCTGTTAACCTGGTCAAATTCCAACTTGGATAATTACTTTCTCCCAGTGCTCAGTTCCCTCTGTAACCTCAACTGGACACATTACTCTTCACTTGCCCTTCTGAAAAATTAATGTGAGACGTTGGTAATAGAGAACCACTCTCCATCCAACCACACACAGGGAGATGTGATTCTGCACTTGGGAACAGTCTGTGTCCTGACTGGAGTCCTAGAGATTCTTCAGTATCTCCAGGGCAAAAGGGTTTTATTAGGTGAAAGAGTAATTTTCAGCTGAGATGTGGTTTTATGACTATATTAACTATATTGCTATTCTTTACTAAGATCAATGGCTTTCAATGACCTCTGCTGGAACCCCTGAACCCAGAGGGGAAAAAAAATAAGCTTACTTTTGGAGCTTTTGGAGCAATAAAGCAAGCAGATAGGTCAGTAGAAAGCTTAGGATTGCTAAAATAATAATATACCTCATATAAAGAAAAAGTGCAGTTTGGGGATAAACAACCATAAAGGACATTTAAAAACTATATGAAAAGGAATAAAGGAGAGAACATTTATTTCATCAAAAAGATGGGAAATATTCCTGTATAAAGAAAACAAGAGAAGATGTGGAGCCTTTTCCCTCGATGGGAAGAGAAAAAGGAAATAGAGAAAATCAGAGTTTGCTTATTGCTGAGAAAAGCATTTGGAAAGAGGAAAGGCATGAACCCTAAGTTGGGGTAAAATGTTTACATTTATAGGCAAAGTATTTTGGGATTTCTGCAAACTCTGACATTAGTGTCATCACCTGAAATGCTCATTTGAAAAGTTGTATTTTTTGTTTTCCAGGAGCTATGTAGAGTCACAAATCTAATTTAAAACATAGGTTGGTCAATTTCTCCAAAGGGAAAATGTGCATGGTTTTACAGTGGCCTGGAATGGGGGAAACATTTCAGCTCATTGAGATCAGCTTGTGTAAGTACCTTAACCTTTAACTAAATGAAGCAGACTTCTCTGTGTCACGAGATTCCTTTTTTTTTCTTTTTTTTTTTTTTTTGAGGGTGCTAATATTAACTAAAAATTTTATTCAGGAGTAAGTATTGAGCAGATCCTGATGCATATGTTCATTTTAGTATCAGGTTAATGATTCTAGCTGGTAAGAGTAAAGGCATCAAGCTTTTCTGCCTTTTATTTATAGGTACTGTTAGGAATAAAAATAAATATATGTGCTACTCCCTTGACTTAACAGATTGACTAGACTTTCTTCTTTGACTGTCCTTTCTATCATTTTATGCTTAAATATGATATTTATCTGTCCAGCAAGCTAAGCCATGTCTGGCTTAGATGTTAGTGTTTTTGTAGCATAAAATTCCATGAATTTTGTCAGAGGAAAACAGAGCAGGAAGGACCAATTGTGTATTCTCCAGAGAGCCATTTTCTTTTCTTTTTTTTTTCCTTTTTTTGGAGAGGTTTTTGCTATAGGGTGCTCGCCAGAAAGACAGAGAGACAGAAAGCGAGAAATCACCCCCCCAAGGGGGAAGGCCATGCTGCAATCCCTTCTCCTCCATTCTCCTCTCAGGATCTTGGGCATGCACGCACATGCATCCGGCGTGAGTTGAAGCCACTGGGTCCAGGAATGGAACTGCAGTCGATTACATGGGAGTTCAGCGACATAGCCATTACACTAACTGCTGGTCCCCATAGAGCCATTTTCTCACTTTGGAGTGATAGATTTGGAGTGAGAGATTGGCTACTCTAACAAGAAAAAAGAAAACACAGTTTTTCTTGGGTCAGATGAGTGTATACATATATATACATACATATACATATAAAAAGTATTTTTTTCTTTTCATGGAAATGATCATTCTTAAAGAAAATCTCCAATATCATCAAAATGGTGGTCATCATAAAATTATACCTAAATGTATAATTCAGCTACGTTCTTTTTATAAGGTATGCTGTGTCAAAGCAAGTGGAAAACATTCTGCTATTCATGAACTTATAAGTAATTAGGACTGGCCCCAGAGTTTAGTGGTTAAAAGAGCTGGATCCCACATAGCTGACCATGGTTCCAGTCCTGGTCTTGGTAGTTTGAAAATCATTCTGGCATGGGTGCATGCCTGTCCAAATAGGATGGAAAAATGGAGTAGAAGGGATTGTAGGGCAACCATGCTGTACTGGAGAATGCTTTCTCCCTCTTCCCCCATCTGTGTCTCTCTGATAAGCACATGTGTTCTTTGGCAGCTTAAAAAATAAGTTATAACTAGACAATCTGGAATTACTTCCAACAGAATTTAGTAGACCATTTAGGAGTCACAATACATTATGTCTCCCAATCTAGGCACTTTGCAGTACTCATGGAATCAAATGGGATGGCAAGCTGAAGTTCATTCTAGAGCCCATTGATATCTGCGGCTGTAAGAACTTAGATAGCTCATGTTATTTGCCTCCTATTGCAATTAATCGTTCAGTTCTAGAACTTGTTAGCTTGTCCTCTGGATAAAGTTATTTGATTATTGAATCCTGAGAGGATCTAGGGCAACTTAGAATTGGCACCAATTTATTGACCCTATTCTACAGAGAAAATTCTTGTAGAAAATTCTTTGGTGAGAATTGTCCTAAAGATTGAGAAATATCAAACTCTAAATTCTGTGTTGTATTCTAGTTTACAACAATAATTCAAGATGTTCTTAATTGTTACTACTCAGCAAGAGCTGTGAGTTATGCAGTGAGAAGATCTGCTAGTTGGGAGAATGCCACTCAGAATCCACCTCCATTCTGGCTCCCATCCCTTGCTTTACCACAGTATGACAGTGACCATCATTATGTCAACTATGTTCCCAAAGTTTAATTTATTCCTATATAGGGATTATTTTGTTGCTGCTTCTACCACATATTTACTTATTCATTTATTTATTCATGGATGCTTATTGAACATCTACTATGTTCTAGGTAATAGTTTAGACATTGGCGACATACAGAGATGTGGGAAACAGTTTTTGTTCACATAAAATTCACATAGTAAAGATTCTTTAAAATAATGTAAATATAGATTAAAACTTCAGATATATTAGAAAGTCAGTCCCTAAGAACTGCCTTACTGAGTTAGAAAAATTATCCATCTACCCTATTTGGTATGATAATGGCATTGAGAGCACAAATATACTGTCAAACTCAGTATATTATGTCAGTTATGGATGTGTTCACCCCAATCCTATTGTTTTTTAATTGCCAGAGTGTGAGTGAGAGAGAGAGAGACAGTGAAGGAAAGCAAGAAACTGCTGCCTGAAGAAATGCTGCAGTCCCTTCTCCTCCAATTCTTCCTCTTTTTGAGATTTGGGACATGCACACACACATACCCAGTATGTTTCTTAAAGTCTGGGTTTGGAATTTGAACTGTGCAGTTGGCCATGTGGGATCTTGCTGCCTTAACCACCATGACACATGCTGACACTAATCCTATTTTTGAAATAACTCTCTAAACTTGCTAAAGCTTCTTTTGATCTCCTTCCTTTTCAGTTTATAGCATAATTCAGGAGCCTGTTTTTCAGATTCCCTAATTACTATGTACACTCACCTTAACCTTCCTGAGTGTATTGGGTAGCTGGAAAAGTTATAATGTATTTTAGCATAGAAAAATACATAGTAACTTCTGACAAGCCAATAGTTACTTCAATATGTTTAAATCAGAATTTCTGCTCTGTTGAATTCCATATTGTTTTCAATAGTAACCAAATTTCATAACTTGATCCTTTACAGTTTCAACAGTTGCTGGTTTGTTTGTAACAGCTCATCCTGGTCTAAATGACCAAATTATCCACTTGTCCGAGCTTATATATATTCTATTGTATAGGCTCTTTTCATATCAATGTCTTACTTAGTTAAATTTCAAGCTTCTTGAGGTCATGGGTTAGATTTTGTTCTGCTTTCCTTTTCAGGTCCTGATACTGTGTCCTGCATAACTTAGGAGTTCAATGTATCACCACTAGATGTTTTCACGGCAGCAGGTTCTTCTAGACTTCACAGACTTGACCAGTGTTCGTTTCATGTCTGTTTTTCCAAGGTGAAGAGACACATACAGTAAGAACATCTCAGACTCCCACCTGATTTGTGACAGCTCTGCACTTTCCTGTTCCTAGGCACAGTTACAGTGGCAGGTATCAGATTCCATCTTAGCCTCAAGAACTAGAATGCTTCTTGGACTAACGGATGTTAAGTCTGACTCTTGGTTACTTTGACAATAGCAATATCCTCTCTGTCAAGAGCAAAGATATGGATGCCCATCCATGGCCACCCTACTTACACAGCTCTGCTCTGAGTTGCCTGGGACCTTCTAAATCTCTATGTGGGCTTTGCCAGTGGGTGGTGAGGCAGCAGCTACTATCTCTTTCTGGAAATCCAGGAGCCACAGCCAATACAATAAGCTTGTCAAGGAGCAAAATGTCACTGAAAAGAGCAGGCTCAGGATAGATAGTACATACACTGCCTCTACCATTCTCTTCATTGCTCCCATCAGTCAGCAAGTTCTGTTCACTAGTTCTGAGCCAGCCCCGGCAATTTGCTCACATTTAGTTATCTACCTTTTTCAGACAGGGGGTAGCTTGGTCATGTCTTCATATTTCCAAGTGAGAATACAGACATCATATTGATGACATTCCTCAAGGCTGCAATATTGACTGTTCAATTGATAAACCTACAAAGATAACTGAGTGTATCATATTAAAAAATTAAACTGTATGGGGGCCAGGTGTGGTCCGATGGTAGACTGTGACACTCTGCAAGGCAAACCTACATGGGAAGTTTTTGGCTCATGTCTAGAGACCTCTCTGAGTTCACTGGTCATGTACCTGACCATGATCTGGAGCTAGCTGGGGCTGAGGATGCGTTACAGAATTGGGATCCTACTGGGGAGCTCTTTCTTTTTTTCTCTGTTTCTCTCTACATGGAAGGAATAAATGAGCTTTAAAAAATAAGAAAGTCTAGGGATATCGGTCTAAGTATAAAATGCTAGTACCCAGCAGAACACAGATGCTTTATCGTCGTCTCCACCATCCAAAATGTATTTGTTCGGCAAACTATTACATTATAAAAGGTATTCTCTTTATAAGCCACCTCAGCTGGCTTAACGCCATGTTATGAGGTTTAAGTCAGCCCCTTGCTACAATAAAAATAAACTTTATTTATTTATTTATTTTGCCTCACACGCACAGAACAATTTACTTTTTAAATTAATGTAAAAGTGAAAGGTGCCCTATTCCGAGTGAAGTATGTCTGCCCTGCTTGGCTGTGTAAACACAACTCGATTGCTATGAGAATTAAATATGGATCAACAAAATCAATAGTTAATTGTGTAACTCAGGGTCTTTCATTTCAGATCTAATCTGTAAAGAAGGTCCAGGGGATGTTTGCTTTTGATTTTCTGAAAATATTATTTAAAACCCTTCTGTCAGGCAAAAAAGTTCACAGGGTCTTTACATTATTTCCATAAGTTATTTGGCTTGTAAGTAGTCAAGGTCATATTGATTGCCCATCCTCTTCAGTTTTCATTTTAAAATTCAGTATCTTTATCAGTCCAGCTGCGTCATTATGAGTATCTGGTTTGCACTTAGGCCAAACAAACTTTATGGCAAAAATAATCCAATGTGAAATATGTGCTTTGGTACCAGACATGGGTGAACTGGTTGTATAGTAGTATAAATTACTATTTGTTCTAGTTGACAATACTATCCACAGCAATTAAGTAGCCATCCACCCCTACTCCAAATCAGCAAAATAAACTGTTCTGGGAAGATGCCTGATTTTGTGTGACATAGTTAGAGGTGCTGTGGGGCTGGGTAGAGCCTACAGAAGGACAAATTTGCTGTCTGTTCTGACATTCCAACAGACCAGAAGGGGGAGGTGGTGCTTGAATAGCATCTAAAAAAATTTTTTTCCTCCCAATCTCATTAGGCCAAATGGAAGAGAAGGGAAGGAGGGCAGGGCGGGCTTCCCTTTGCAAAGGGAGTAGCACAATAACATTCAGAAGACCATGGGGGTAACAGATAGACCGCCTTGACCCTTGTTCTATTACAGCAGAGCTAAAAATGTAATGTTTGAACTTCTTTTTCCTTTAAAGTGTAACCTTTCATATAATAAGTTAGGCCTTTCTCCCTCTTACATATTGTTAGAAGCCTTCAACCATTTTCGGGACTGAAGGCAAAATAATTCTTGAAATAATGAATCATTTTTCTCTTGCCAGGCTGCCTAGAAATCCCATGATTATTTTGCTGTAGCAGACAATGACCTTCTCAAAGGAAACCTATCAAACACTCAAGATAAATAATGAGAAGGTCTCTTTCTCTTGCCTCAAGGAGGGAATTGCACAGAGGGAATGTTTGTGAAAGCATCAATATGTTCTTCCCAGGATGGGCAGCAGCAAGTCTAGGTGGGACAGAGCTGCTTATGTGCTTGTGTGTGACAGGTGGCCCAACTCAATAGGGCTTTTGGGTGATGTCTTTGGGAGGATCTTGGGGGAGATACCTAAACCCTTCACCCAATAATGTTAGAAACAAATATTTCTCTGGTGGCAGGCAGAGCACGTTTTAAACCTGACTCGTGAAATAATTAACTAAAGAAATAGAAGGTCTGGTTAATGCTGTCTCCCAACAATCTAGAAAAACATGGTTCTGATTTACTAGGCCCAGGAGCTAAGATTAATGATAATAGATTCCCTCTTCCCTCCACATCTCCACATCCCCAACAAGCAGCAAATACTGTGGAGGAAAATAGAGTTTTTCTTCTGTTGTTCTCCCATGAGAGCAAGGTTTTGTGAAGCAGGCAGACAGCTGCATCTGAAATAGCAACTTTAGCATGACCCAAGTGCTTTAGAGTTGCATGAGTGATTGGGACCAGTTTTTCAGGGCAAGAGTCACCTGTCTATCCTTTCATGGTTCTTATATATAAGTTTAGCCAATCTGTGGACAGCTGAAGACATAGACCTTAATTTTAGGAGTAGGTGCAAGGCCATTTCCAATTTTTTTTTTTTGGAGAGATTTTCGCTATAGGGTGCGTGTGCTCTCCAGACAGTCAGAAAGAGACATAGAGACAGCAAGCGAGAAATCACCTCCCAGGGGGGATGGTCACGCCGCAATCCCCTCTCCTTCATTCACCTCTCGGGATCTTGGGCACGCAAGCACACGCGCCTGGCGTGAGTCTTAAGCCACCGGGTCCAGGACGTGAACCGCGGTCGACTACGTAGGAGTCCAGCGACACAGCCATTACGCCAACTGCTGGTTCCCCCATTTCCAATTTTGAAATGAAAAGATATCTTAAAGATAAAGCGTCCTCTGGGACCAGCAAATGGTATAATGGTTACATAGCTGGATTCCCATGTAATCAACAGTGGTTTGAGTCCTGGATTAGGCAGCTTGAAACTCACACTGGGCACATGTGCATACATGCCAAAAATCCTGAGAGGGGACTGGAGAAGAAGGGACTGTGGTATGGTCATCTCCCCTGGGAGGTGATTTCTCACTTTCTGTCTCTTTGCCTCTCTCTGTCTCTACAGCAAGGGTATGTGCCCTATAACAAAAAATCTCTAAAAAAAAAGAGAAAGAAAGGAAGAAAGAAAGAAAAAGATAAAGAGTCCTCTAGTGAAAGAGATAGGGAAGTGGAAAAAGAGAAAGAAAATTCTCTATTGCTAGGCAAGCTTGGGATCAATGAGCTTAACCAAGTAGTAACCAATGGTGGTGGCGTAGGGGCAAGAGTGAAAAGCAATCTCAAAAGTAATCAGGATACAAATGATGCAGGGACTTGCAGATAACATTGCGATTGTTCAGCAACACCTTGGGAAAAAAAGGTCAGTAGCATGCAAATAGGTAGCAAGCACATTATTTAGCCAGTCAGCTGAGGATGGCAACAGGTTGAATTTTGAATACAGAAAGGCAGTCAGTGTCTCTATATTTTGGTGTTCTTTCTTTCCCTCTAGAATATTTTACCTATCTTTCATGATGCCCAACATCCATCCCTTGAGACTCGGGTGGAACAAATTCTCCTCTGGATCCTTTCCTGACCAAGAGCCCTAGCCAGTGTCTCCTGTTTTTCCTTCACTCTCAGGGCAGATTATTATCATTACCAGTTATCATTATTATCATTATTATTATTACCAGTTGCCTTTTCTGTGGATATTGGTTGTGGTGACTCAGGCTCCCATGAAGGATTGTGAGTCTATTTGTCTATGCATCTTTTGTGCCCAGAGCATGCCTGGCATGTGGGTGGTCTATGAATGTTAATAGAATAAAATAAATATACTAATTACATTTATTATTTACTGGTCATGTTTCTTTTTTCTATAACTTTGTCTTTACTTCTCTACTTTTCAATCTTTGAAAGTGACTGTGCTCCAAGAATGAGCTCCTATACTCTCTGGTGGAGAACCCATACTTATTTTCTGAAGGATAAATGTCTAATAACCTAGAGAACACTTAGGTTTCTTGTAGTCAGAAAGTGGAGGTAATAACTTCCTTATTAAGTAAATGGGAAAACAAACTTTGTTTTTCATAAAAATCTGGTTACTGTTCTACTTTCAAGGAACATTCCTATTGTCATAAACTAAATTCTTTGAAATAATCAGCAACACTGAAGACTGCAAGGATAGAGATTAAAACACATAAAGTAAGTAGAGATTATACCATTTACCAATAAAGAGACTATGTCAGTTATACAATACCTTTAAAATATCCAAATTGTTCTAGGTAAGGAAAAAAATCCTCACTATGAACAAAATGAAATGGTAATTTCTTTAGAATGAAGGTTGAAAATATTGGGATGGGCCTAAAGAATAGTGGTAGTCCTTAAAGTACATGACTGGTTTTGAGAGGCCTAAAGTGATGAAGTGGAGTCCATATGAAGGACTAAGTAAAGTGTTAGGGTTGCATGGGGAAAACTTTGGCCTGGGCTTTGTTCTGATACGCACAGAACTACGCATTGTGGGAGGAGACCAGTGTACAGGTAGCAATTTCTCACACATCAGAACTGGCACCGGCTACAGGAGTGAGGATGGAAGAGGAGCTAATTATCTTTTCTTCGACTCTGAAAACTCAGAGTTTCAGTTAGTTAAATGTGAGTGGGCTGTTGTTTCTTTTTGCTGGATTCAGTATCTATGATTTCTCTGTCACGTATATCTACAGTTTTCTTGACTGGGTAAAATACTTTTCCTTAAAGCAGTGTTAAAAAAGTTACTGGCAACATATTCCTTAAATATTCTTATTGGATGCTACCAAAGGATTATCTAAAATTATAAAACTAATTCAAAGACTGCTCCCCATTAGACAATGACTAGGAGAAAGATGTTGAAGTCCAAACTGCAAAGTATGAACAAACACACAAAAATACGCATCCATACACATGCACACACACACCCCTACTTCTCTTGATGTTTTGGGGGAATAGCTACGAAGTTTCATTTTAAGACAGGAAAAAAATAAAAATCACACTCACAAGAACATTTGAGTGTATTCTGGTCTCTTGGTCAGGGCCAATAAAGATCTCCTGCTGAGAGTCAACTGGAAAAGAAATGTGGTGAAAGATGTTACACTTTATGTGGTCTGAATGTGATTAGTGATTAGTGCTGGGAGCTTCAGCCCTAGGGGAATAGCAATCAGGGTTTCTCTTCTGCAACCCTGAACAACTACAAAACACCATTGGCTCCCATCCCATATGATGATGGGATATTAACTGAAAATCTAATTAATCTGTGAATGAATTATGGCTTAAGAAATACCATTTTATAATCAATTTGAAGTAAGTCCATAACAGAAGATAAGATGAAGAAAACGCCGTAAAATTATGAGAGGTTGGTATATTCTGTTCACTGTGACTGATGATTTTAAGGGGGATAATTTTACAATCCATCAAATTTTTGTCATTTCAAAAATCATGCCTCCCAATGGATGCTGTAAATTAATTTTAGAATTTACATATTTATTAAAAATCATATTGAAAACAGCAGGAAGTGAGCCCCATTTGAATAATAAAATAACTTGTTATTCCGTTGTAGATAAAAAAAAAAAAACCTGAAATTAAAAGATTTTATTTTCAGGTATTAACCACATAAATTACTATCTGAATTAGTTAAACTAAGAATTAATATTCATAAAGGTATTGAGAGTTATTAAGATAATTCCCAAATTTCCATTCTGGGGTGGGGGTACAAAACAGGTCTTAAAATACCTAAAATCTAAGAAAAACAGGGATGTGAGGACCATGGCTTGAGAGTTGGAAAATCAGACAGGAAAGCCTATGGTTTGGCTTTTGGATGGAGAAGACTTTGACTTCATTCTAAAAGTCTCTCTCTCTCTCTCTTTTTTTTTTTTTTGGAGAGAGATTTTTGCTATAGGGTACGTGCATTCACTAGAAATACAGAGAGACAGAGAGATAGAAAGCAAGAAGTCACCCCCAGGGGGGGATAGCTATGCCACAATCCCTTCTCCTCCATTCTCCTCTCGGGATCTTGGGCATGCATGCACACGCACCTGGTGTGAGTTTAAGTCACTGGGTCCAGGACTTGAACCATGGTCAACTACATGGGAGTCCAGAGACATAGCCATTATGCCAACTTCTGATCCCTGAAAGTCTCTAAGTAATACTCAACTTTATTTCTTATTTGGCTGAATTCTCCACCAAGAATGTAAGACTTTCTAAGGTACAGAACATCTTGGAGGGCATTGGTGGCTCAATGGTAGAATTCTCCGAGGTACAGAACATCCCAGATGTCTGCATTAGCCATTGCTGCTGAGGGGCTGGTCATCAGACAGGGTTGCCCCTAGAGCATGTAGAGAAATAACTGGAAGGGCATGGGGGTGATGCCACTCTGTAGCTGTGTAAACACAATCATATACTCTAGCAGTGGTATGCTAACCTTTTGGGCACCAGGACTGATTTTATGGAAAATAATTTTTCCAAGACAGACAGGGGGGATGATTCAAGCTCATTCTGTTTACTGTGCACTTTATGTCTACTATCATTACATTGTGATATATAATGAAATAATATACAGCTTTCCATAATGCAGTATTTGCAGCTGCTCCCCAGCATTGGCATCACTGCTTCAGCTCCTCCTCAGGTCATCAGGCATTAGAGTCTCATAAGGGACACAGTAAACTATATCCCTCCTATGTGCAGTTCACAACAGAGTTCATACCACGAGGAGAATCTAATGGCGCTGCTGATCTGAGAGGCCATGGAGCTCAGGCAGGAA